>NC_034183.2:52916209-53211209 GCF_002021735.2 Oncorhynchus kisutch | reverse complement strand
CCCTCTCTCTCCCCCCCACTCCCCCCCCCCCATTCCCTCTCTCTCCCCCCTACTCCCTCTCTCCCCCCCACTCCCTCTCTCCCCCCCACTCCCGCTCTCTACCCCCATTCCCTCTCCCCCCCACTCCTCTCTCCCCCCCACTCACGCTCTCTCCCACTCTCCCCCCCACTCCCTCTCTCTCCCCCCCACTCCATCTCTCCTCCCCACTCCCTCTCTCTCCGCCCCACTCCCTCTCTCTCCCCCACTCCCTCTCTCCCCCCACTCCCTCTCTCTCCCCCCACTCCCTCTCTCTCCCCCCACTCCCGCTCTCTCCCCCCACTCCATCCCCCCCCCCCCTACTCCCTCTCTCTCCCCCCACTCCCGCTCTCTCCCCCCACTCCCTCTCTCTCCCCCCCACTCCCTCTCTCCCCCCACTCCCGCTCTCTCCCCCCCACTCCATCTCTCCCCCCACTCCCTCTCCTCCCCCCACTCCCTCTCCCCCCCCACTCCCTCTCTCCCCCCACTCCCGCTCTCTCCCCCCCACTCCATCTCTCCCCCCACTCCCTCTCTCCCCCCCACTCCCGCTCTCTCTCCCCACTCCCTCTCTCTCCCCCCACTCCCTCTCTCCCCCACTCCCGCTCTCTCCCCCCCACTCCATCTCTCCCCCCACTCCCTCTTTCCCCCCCACTCCCTCTCTCTCCCCCCACTCCCCTCTCTCCCCCCACTCCCGCTCTCTCTCCCCCACTCCCTCTCTCTCCCCCCCACTCCCTCTCTCCCCCCACTCCCGCTCTCTCCCCCCCACTCCATCTCTCCCCCCGCTCCCTCTCTCCCCCCACTCCCTCTCTCTTGCTCTTGTTTCCTGTTTGCATCTCTCTCTCCTTGTTAATAATTAATCTCTAACATACTTGTCTTTTATTTATTTATTTGTTGCTTTTTGAAGTTTCTCTCTTCTGCCTGTCAGTCTGCGTTTGTGGGAGAGTGTTTGTGTGGATGACTGTGTGAGCACTTGTGACAGTTCTTTTTTTGTGCTTCTGAACGTGTGGAACCTTCTCCTTTTACAGGATATATGTGTGTGTGTGTGTGTGTGTGTGTGTGTGTTTGTGTGTTTGTGTGTGTGTGAGTGAATGTTTACGCTCTATCTCTCTCCATTGGTATTCTGAGTGGCCCTGATTCTGTATGTGCTGTTGTCACTGATGAACTGTTTGTGTGTATTACCTCAGAGTCTGTACACGCATCATGGGCTTGCATAGATGTCTGTGTATTTCTGTTAATGTCTTTGATGGAACTTGTATTTGATGGTGTTTGTATTGGGAGATTGCATGTCAAAATACAGCTTGTTCTTTATCTGTGATGTGAGCTTGAAAGAATGAGTGTGTGTGGTTTAAAACTGAAAGTGTGTGTTGTGTGTGTGTGGGTAGATCTGTACGTGTATGGGTGGGATCTTAAGGGAGTGTCTGTGTTTTAGTGTGTGCCAGGGAGTGTGTGTGTGTGTGTGTGTGTGTGTGTGTGTGTGTGTGTGTGTGGCTGTGTGTGTGTGTGCATGTGCGTGTGGACATGTGTGTGTGGTATGCCAGCTTGTGCTCAGACAGCAGCAGTTTGCGGAGCGAGAATAAAAAGTGAGGAGTGATGCCAAGTGAGTCCCAGGAGACACATTCAGGGGATAGAGAGAGAAGAAAGAGGAAATAAAATAGGATTTCACACACACACACACACACACACACACACACACACACACACACACACACACACACACACACACACACACACAAAGAGACGACCCAGAGATGTGCTGTGTCGAACATACAAACAATCTAACGCACACATACAATGCACACAGTCACACCAACACATATAATTGTACCCATTTACAAACAGGCATGTTTGATTACTCATACACCAACACATCAGCACCAAGAAGGCCAAGTACACACAAACACACTTGCAGTCCATCCTTTCTTTTACCATCCCTCTCTCCCCCTCTTTGTCAGAGGGTGGTGACACATTGTGTGCAGTGTGACACAGTGAGGTCTGGTTTGACTTCCAACTACTCCCAGCCTTCACACCTCTGCCCCCTACTGGGCTAGCCACGTCACAGCACCTGACCTTCCTTCCTCCCCCCACTGCCTGCCAACTGTGTCCAAGTAAATACTGGTAAATCATGTATTGTTTCATTTTGGAGTCTCTTTCATTCTAAATAAGAATAGAATATGTTTCTTTACGTTTCTATATGAATGTGGATGCTACCATTATTACTGCTAATCCTGAATGAATCGTGAATATTGATGAGTGAGAAAGTCACAGACGCACAAATAGCAAAATGCTAACCTCTCCTGTTATTTTAATGGTGAGAGGTTAGCATGTCTTGAGGCTATGATATTTGTGCGTCTGTGTGTGTGTGTGTGTGTCACTCATCCTTATTCACAATTCATTCAGAGTTATCTGTAATCATGGTAGCATCCACATTAATGTAGAAGTGTTTAGAAACTATTCTATTCTTATTTACAATAAAAGTGACTCCAAAATGACATACCATTCACAAAATAATCTGAAACTCAACCAAAACAAAGAGCAAATGCATACAACACATTTGTAGAGTCACAAGTTTAATGTAGTCATTGCGTGCTATAAATATGGGACTAAATACACTTTTTATTACTTTAATACACATAGGTGAATTTTCCCCAATACCTTTGGTCCCTTAAAATCGGGGTACAATATACATAAAGTGCACTTTAACCTCATAGTCATTGTTTGATTTCCAATCCAAACTTTTGGAGTATAGGACCAAATGAAGAAAACATGCTTCACTGTCCCAATTCTTACGGAGGGCACGGTATGTCATACATTGCCATATCTGTTACTGCATAATGCTGTGTAAGCTCACCTCGGTCTCCAGAGCAAATACACTTTGTCTTGAATACAAGCCAAGCCTGCTTATTGTGTCCTTTGTTTTACCAGTAAGACTGAAGCTAGTTGATCCAAATACACTCGTAGGAAAAAAAGGTGCTATCTAGAACCTAAAAGGGTTCTTTGGCTGTCCCCATAGGAGAAGCCTTTGAAGAACTATTTTTGGTTCCAGGTATAACCCTTTTCGGTTCCATGTAGAACCCTTTCCACAGAGGGTTGTACACAGAACCCAAAAGGGTTCTACCTGTAACCAAAAATAATTCTACCTGGAACCAAAAAAAGGTTCTCCTATGGGGACAGCTGAAGAACCATTTTGGAACCCTTTTTTCTAAGAGTGTACATTTCATGAATATCACAATGAATTGATCCAGATGTTGAAGTCAACACTATTGGTTTCTGATGCAGCTGGAACCACTTAGTCACTTGTCAGTACACTTGTAAAAAATATGATATAAAACACAATTATATACATATGTACATTATCTAGCAATATCTATACCACAATGCAGTGTTGAGCATAATAGGCATTCATACTTATACTACAACATCAGTCCAATTGAATATGGATGTTGTGTTGGTTGAATGTTCCAGGCAGGTTCCAGAATGTTCTTCAGCTGGTGAACCTTTTCTTGTGTTGGGTAATGGCAGCTGGTTTAGCAGGCTTTGGCACTGTGGCGATGTTGGCAGGGATGTTGAGTTTGGGGAGCTGTGATTCAGGATCCTCGTAGACAAGCGTCCTTTCTGCACTCCATAGCCAGGCGGACAAGCCTCTGGTACACTTTCTTCCCCACCCACTGCTTGGACCTCTTGCAGAAGATTTGTTTGTACTCTCTTGGATAGACATGAAGACTGATCGCGAGGATGTGTAAAACATGAAGACTGATCACGAGGATGCGTAAGACATGAAAACTGATCACGAGGATGTGTAAGACATGAAGACTGACCACGAGGATGTGTAAAACATGAAGACTCATCACGAGGATGCGTAAAACATGAAGACTGATCACAAGGATGTGTAAAACATGAAGACTCATCACGATGATGTGTAAAACATGAAGACTCATCACGGGGATGTGTAAAACATGAAGACTCATCACGAGGATGCGTAAAACATGAAGACTGATCACAAGGATGTGTAAAACATGAAGACTCATCACGAGGATGTGTAAAACATGAAAACTGATCACGAGGATGTGTAAAACATGAAGACTGATCACGAGGATGTGTAAAACATGAAGACTCATCACGAGGATGTGTAAAACATGAAGACTCATCACGGGGATGTGTAAAACATGAAGACTCATCACGGGGATGTGTAAAACATGAAGACTCATCACGAGGATGTGTAAAACATGAAGACTCATCACGAGGATGTGTAAAACATGAAGACTCATCACGAGGATGTGTAAAACATGAAGACTCATCAAGAGGATGTGTAAAACATGAAGACTGATCACAAGGATGCGTAAAACATGAAGACTCATCACGAGGATGCGTAACCATACAATCAACCATGTTCTTTAAACAAAAGAAGGTACAGTAGACTGGTATTTGTTTTGCTACACAATGGAGCATTGAGATGGGCTGTTAGCAAAGATGTGAAAAGTTTGAGAGGGGCTTGAGTTGTAGACAGTATAGTCGTGCATTGCTGTGTAAGAGCACCTGCAGTTGTGCTGTGGAGTCCACAAGCACTGCCAACTATACAGTGAAAGGCTAGAATAGTGTACTAACAGCCTCTCTCCCCTATGCCAAAGAACTGACTGCAAAGGTGGGAACAGTTTGAGGAGCTCTTGTCTTGTTCACAGTTTAGTGTGTTGGTGATTTTGTTTTCTCAAGAGGTTATTGCACGTTCATAAATACTGTTGGCTGTGCGGGTAGCTTAGTGGTTAGAGCATTGGGCCAGTAACCAAAAGGTTGCTGGATCTAATCCCTGAGCTGACAAGGTAAAAATCTGCCGTTCTGCCCCTGAAAATGGCAGTTAACCCACTGTTTCCCAGGCGCCGAAGACGTGGATGTCGATTAAGGCAGCACACCTCACTGATTCAGAGGGGTTGGGTTAAATGCAGAAGACACATTTCAGTTGAAGGCAGTCAGTTGTACAACTAACTAGGTATCCTCCTTTCCCTGTCCTGGCTTGTTTAAAAGTCAGATGATGTTGTTCTTGAGCTTATTCCAGGCTGAAAGCTTTCATCCAATGGGTCTACAAGCTCTGTACTACTAACGCTGATGTCAAGATCATCATCAACAGCAGCAGGATTAGTAGTCGGTAATTAGCCAACATTTGACTACTTTGTCCCCATCAATACACACTCAAACAAGGTACTATATCCACCCACACCCCTCACTTTCACACGCAATACCCATTCCCAACAGACACCAGTCAGTCACCAACACCATCCCCTCCTCACTAATACCTCCCTTTCTCCAATTTAGACTTCAAGCCTGGCAAGAACAGAGAAAACTACAAGTAGAAGTTGTAGCCTACTTGTAAACACACCAACCATGACAGCAAGACACGGGCCATGTTTATGCCTAGCTCCAGTATAATGATTTGCTCATCATGGAAATATTTAGTAGATTTTAGTAAGATTTTAGAAAGTGTCTTACACTAGTCACTGGTGCTGAGCTTGATGTTGATGGGATAGGGCACTAAATAGAACACATAGTCACGTTGACCTCTGCGGTAGGTAGTTAGCTAGTTTGCTAACGGTTCGCTAACGTAATCTAACAAAGCACACGCTAGCTTGCAAAGTTACAATTCACATGGCCAGATAGCAGCTGACGAGGTACATTGACATGCTTTTGAATGTCTAGCCAGCATATTATGAAAGCTAGCTAGCTAGATTTTGGGTCAGCTAGACAAATGTAGTTTGCTAGCTAGTTATCTATGTAAAGTTACCTTCGCTTGACTTATTTTCTGCTGTTCTGATGCCTTCCTCTTTGAAGTGAAGGGGAAAATCTATGGAATAGCATCACTTTTCAACATTTGACGACATGGCAACCCCATCAGTTGAGACAGCCCCATCTGTTTTGAAATCCTCTGGCTGACAGTGCTGGCTACACACACAGACATTTTGATATTTCTCGCATCAACTGGATACACAGCCATGGGGCGGTACTATGTCCTGAAATCGCTATGAATTCTGGATATTGTGGTATGCCTATAACCTGGAAATGTAGCTGTCTCGTTTCTACTGGTGAAATGCAGGAACGCTCGTATTTGCATGTTGTGAGGAAAATTCTACATTTTTGTGACACATATAATTTGTTAATAACATATTAATGGGTAAATATAGTGGAATAGAGCAGCGGTGAAATTTTCCTTTAAGCCAATCACAGTCTCACCAATTGCAGTCCGACCGTGGATCACCAGTGGGGTCAACTGTACATATGCTAGCCTACCCTGTTGCCTTATGGGTAGATGAATGGGCTCAACTCCAGGAGGTGTGGCTCAGCCAACACGCCGAGTCATCACTCTAACATGGCTGGTCTCTATGGAGGTGTGTGTGTGCACGTGTGAGCGTGCAGGCATGTGCGTGTTCTTTGTGCCTATCAAAATCTGTGTCAGTCTGTCGATATCTGAGGATGATGCCTTTCCTTCACATGATGTGTATGATTTTGTCATTTGGGTTTGTGCTGTGTGCTGATACTATGAACATGTAAGTGTGTGTGTGTCCTGGCAGGGCAGTGGCTAGCAGGGCCGGAGTGATTGAGATATAGAGCATTAGCTGGTGTCAGGAGTAAATGAGGGGCCAGATCTGTTTTATAATCAGAGCACAAGCAGCGTGTTAGAGGAATTAGGGCGACAGCTGCTGGGAGCTTTTTATTCCTCTCTCTCTCTCTCTCTCTCTCTCTCTCTCTCTCTCTCTCTCTCTCTCTCTCTCTCTCTCTCTCTCTCTCTCTCTCGCTCGCTCGTTCTCTCGCTCTCTCTCTCTCTCTCTCTCTCTCTCTCTCTCGCTCGCTCTCTTGCTCTCTCTCTCATCTCTCTCTCTCTCTCTCTCGCTCTCTTGCTCTCTCTCGCTCTCTCTCTCTCAGCCAGAGACAGGCAGAGCCCAGCTCAGGGACCACCTCTTTACTGGAGCCACCTGTCAACACAACGGAGTGTGTGTGTGTGTGTCTGTGTTCCACTCCCATTTGCATGCACACACTCTACACATGCACGTATGGTTACACACACACACACACACACACACACACACACACACACACACACACACACACACACACACACACACATATTAGTAGTTAGAAGCTAGCGCATGTGCATGGACGTACACACACCATGCCGATATGCACAAACGTGCGAAAACACCCACATACACCGTCTGCTGGTACACTGACCTCCCTCCAGCTCTTACATTAATGACAGTGCAGGTTTGGTGTGTGTGAACCCATTGGTTAGTTTATGTTTTATGTACAGTATGTGTGAAAGGACCTGGTTCAATTTCAACATGGTAGTGTAGTGCGCGACCTTGCACATGTCGGTTTACTATGCAGATCAGGACATAATGCAATGTGAAATTTGCTATGGTTTTATACTGCTCTATGGGGCATTTGATATTGGCATCATCCCTCTGCGTGCCTTGCTGCCCACTCACTCTTGTGGAAGCCCTTACTGTCCGTGTCCAATCAGGGGAAGCATGCAAGAATGCCTACTCTGATTCCCTCCAATGACAGAACGTAGAGATGCAGTGACTGAGAGAGGTGCCTCAAAGTGACCAGGTGGAACTGTAAGGAGGTAAACTCCTGGCCCCATGCACACACATAACCTAACATACCCTAATCTGTCTCATTTCTTTCTTTCCTTCTCTCTCTGCCTCTCTCCCTCCCCACCCCATGCTTGTCTTTTGCACATCCCACACACATGCCCGGCCACACACTCATACATACACACATCTACAATCAGAGGCCTGGAGAGGAGCCAGGTCTGCAGCAGCTCAGGAGTTAAATTATTAACACCAACAGGGAGAGAGACAAAGAGAGGAGAGAAGCAGGGAGGAGATGAGAGCAGAGGAGGAGAGGTAGGGAGGGAGAAGAAGAGAGGAGGAGGAGAAGAGGGGACATATAGGCAGAAGATGAGTGAGAAAAAAAGAGAAAAGAGGATTGATTCATAAAAGGGGGTGATTAAAAGAAGAGAGAGAAGAGAAGAGAAGAGAGAGAGGGGTGTAAAGATGAAGAGAATGTGGGGATGTTGGTTCTGATCCAGAGAGTTAATGTTGCGATCACTGATGGATAGAGTGCCAGCCGCGAGGCTCCTTACCCACACAAGATGGATGGAAGACCAGCCTCCCTCTCTCTCTCTGTCTCTCTTTCTCTCTGTCTCTCTCTCTCTCCCTTTCTCTCTGTCTCTCTCTCTCTCTCTCTCTCTCCCTCTCTCTCTCTCTCTCTCTGTCTCTCTCTCTCTCTGTCTCTCTCTCTCTATCTCTCTCTCTCTCTCTCTCTGTGTGTCTCTCTCTCTCTCTCTCTGTCTCTCTTTCTCTCTCTCTCCACCCCGGCCCTACCGAATCTAAATAACAGAAAGAAGATCCAGATCAAAATCAAAACCTCAATCACAAATCACACTCAAATCCTTCTCGTGGACAACCCAAGTGCAGCATTTGTGTGCATGCTTCGTGCCGCTTTGCAAAATGGAGTCATGTATTCTGTCTGTTTCACTGTTTTAGTGTGTTCTGTGTGCGTGCGTGTGTGTGTTTGCGTGAGAGACTGTGTGTAAGAAAGAGAGAGTGAAAGCTTGAGAATTTTGTACGTGTGTGCCCCCCCCCAGCACCCCTCATTTCTGGCGGGGGCATCAGGGGTGAAGTGATCTGTGCGAAAGCCTCCTGTTCTGCTGCAGCGTGGGGCTAAGGCAGAGGGGGATTGTGGGTAGCTGTCTGCGGGGGATGGGGGGGGGCGAGGTTGCAGCAGATGGCATGCCACACTGTGAGGGCCGTCGGCTGGCATCCAGAGGAGGGGGAGGGGGGCACAGGGATTGGAGGGGCACTGCTTCCAAAGTGCCAGCAGGCATCAGGAGAGAGAGAGGCAGAGAGAGAGAGAGAGAGAGGCGAGAGGATTGGTGGGAGATAGAGTGACAAAGAGACAGACAGACAGACAGACAGAGATTGAGCGGGAAGCGGGTGACAGCAGCAGGAAGCTGAACCCAGAAATGAGGGATTTACTAGAGCTTCAGTGGAGGATTTCAGGGCTAATTGCCTCCACTGAAGGAGAACAGAACGACAGATCTGATCTGCCTGGAATCCAAACTCACCAGTGACTTTTGACCTTCTCAGCTCCGTACAGATAGTCAGGTGTCTTAAACCCCCACAGAACAAGTGATTTACATACACACATACCAGATTGGGAGAGAGGAGGGGTGGTGGTGGGTGCTCTGGCATAGGATTGATATAGGACTGCCATTAAGGGGGCACGAGGTTGGCGTGTGTGTGGCATAGGGATGGCATGTGGAGGGTATGGATTTGACACTGGGTTTGTTTGGCAGAGGTCTGGTGTTGAGGTGGCATGAGATTTGCCCAGAGTTGGCACAGGGTTAGTGTGTGTGTGTGTGTGTGTGTGTGTGTGTGTGTGTGTGTGTGTGTGTGTGTGTGTGTGTGTGTGTGTGTGTGTGTGTGTGTGTGTGTGTGTGTGTGTGTGTGTGTGTGTGTGTGTGTGTGTGTGTGTGTGTGTGTGTGTGAACTCTCCCTGTCACTTGTCACTCAGGAGACAGCACACACAGCAGCTGAATATTTCATGGTTAAAACTTTTGCCTGTAATTTCACATACAGATGTGAACTCACGTACGCACACATCTATCATTGCGTCTCTCACCCACTCTAGTTCACACACACACACACACACAAATAGACTTACACACTACCGCACTTATGTGTTGAACAGTTGATTTAGGCTCAGAAATGAGATAATCAGGGAAGACATCGAAAATAACTACAGGTTCTGGTCTGATGTCTGTCAATGGGGTTGTGGACTCTGTTACAGAGGTGATCCCAGTGTCGTGGTGTTGAATGGTACTGTTTGTATTCTCTTGGTGTGTCTGAGAAGCACTACAGATTACCTGGTGTTATTGTTGTTAATGAGTCTCTGTCTACCTCTCATTAAAGATCCGGTATCAGAACGCAGAACACACACACACAAACGCACACACATACACACACACAAATGACCAGCTCCTACTACCGAGCTCAGCAGAACAGATGTTGAGGAATTTAATATGCAAACGGCAACTGGGACTCTCCCTCCCTCTCCACCATCTCTCCCCACCCCACGTCTCACACATACATACATGCACAACATTATCATACATACATAACACAGAAAGCACGCAGATGCACACGGTCCGTCTCTCATAAACACAAGCACGCACGCACGCCCGCACACACACACACACGCCCCTCACCCCTCTCCAGACTGGCCCTGCTCATGGGGGCACCATGTGGCACTCCATTCCCCCCTGGCACCATGCTCCCACTCTTCCAGCTTTTCATTGTCCTCTGCCGACTGGAGAGCAGGCACCCAAATCAGGCCTTCTCTATTCCACTGATATATTTTCCTCCCTCTCTCTCTCTTTCGCCTTCTCTCTCGATCTCTCTCTCGTTTCCCTTTCCCTTACTGAGATGGATGGCTGTGGCTTGCTTTTGGTCTCTGAAGTGCAAAAAGTTTATATATATATGCGTGCCTTACTATGTGCTGTTGGGGAATCTTGTTCCCATGACGATGATGCCAGTAGCTCATTGTTTCTTTTGTTTTTTACTTTCCCAAACGGCCAAAATGAATCTCTGCACTCCCTCACATAATTGATATGTATGTCTCTATTAGTACAATTCAATACTATACCAACATTACACCAATATTTACTTTATTGTGAGCTGACATACTCAACTGATTCATTAGGACAGACAAAAAGAATACATTTTCAAAGTTATTTATGCTGGTTTGTTCATTGAGGTAACAAGAGCAAAAATAGAAATGTTTTGGTTGTTTGGTCATCATCGGTGTGTATGCCTACTCAACTGACATAGGGCCAAATCACATTGAATCACAACTTGAAATGCACTCACTCACATAACCTGAATTTATGTGCAAATATCCCACCGACATTAATGTTCCGTAGGACAATACAATTCTTCAGCCCATGGTGCTGGCTTGGGTCAAAGAAACCAGGACCAGTCTGAAAGAGCAAGAGAACGCAATGGAGCGAAACTGACAATAAGGCACCAAAGTTCCCATGATAGTAATGCATTGAGGATGAAGGCTGTTGGTTCCCTGCTACCCTGGAGAGTAAAGGGGACATGCTCTATCCCATCACAGATGTCGCTGTGCAGAGAGGGTCCATGGGGCTCGGGGTAGTTTAGCTAGTTTAGCTCTCTGTGTCTGGGTGAGAATTAGCCAGCTTTACCACTTCGCCTTGCTCTCTAATCTCTTAATCTGGCTTTCTGAAGAAGAGAAGGGCTGCAGGGAGATGGGGTGTCAATCCTCGTCTCCACATCATTCTCTCAACCCATTTCTCTTCCCTGTCCTGGCTGGCAGTAGAGACACAATGGAGGGAGGAAAGTTTACAGAGAGAGTGGGGAGGGAAGTCCCAGGTTGTGCCCTGTTTTTATTTACAGAGAGAGAGTGGGAGGTGTGTGAGTGTGTGGGTGGGGTGAGAAGAGAGCAAGAGGGAACAAGTATTCATTGGTGCCTTGCTTGTCTTCTTTAATATTACCCCAACACACATTAGGTGTATTAACATGTTACGATGGTCCTTGGATTCTTGAAGTTTGCCACTGTGAAGTCGTAACCCTTTTAATCTAATCAATTTAATCTAGAAATGTGATCAGGTAAGGACTATAAACGCCTATTATATTTAGTATTGCAAGATTTTTTCCATGGCAAAAATTAAAAACACCAAGCAGACCAAACCCTTTGGTCCTTTAAAAACCTGCTGGAGACTAGAGCTACCACTTTCAAGGAGCAGGACACTAGAAGTTAGAAGTTATCCCTCTACGAATGACCTCCAACACTGTGGCAGCGCTTGCCTACTATCACGGATTACGAAGGGAAACTCAGCCGCGAGCTGCCCAGTGATGCGAGCCTACCAGACAAGCTAAATGCCTTCTATAATCGCTTCAAGGTAAGCAACACTGAACCATGCATGAGAACACCAGCGGTTCCGGATGACTGTGTGATCTCACTTTTTATAGCCGATGTGAGCAAGACCTTTAAACAGGTTAACATTCACAAGGCCGCAGGGCCAGACGGATTACCAGGATGTGTACTCCGAGCATGCACTGACCAGCTGGCAAGTGTCTTCACTGGCATTTTCAACCTCCATGGCCCATTCTGTAATACCAACATGTTTCCAGCAAACCACCACAGTCTCTGTGCCCAACAATGTCAAGGTAACCTGTCTAAATGACTAACGCCCCGTAGCACTCACATCTGTAGCCATGAAATGGATACGCCCACTCCAATTCACATGCTGCCCCAACATATCCAAAGATGATGCAATCTCTATTGCACTCCACAATGCCCTCTCCCAACTGGACAAGAGGAACATTTACGCTGCATTTGAGGTGGCAGGTAGCCTAGTGGTTAGAGTGTTGGACAAGTAACTGAAAGGTTGCAAGATCAAATCCCTGAGCTGACAAGGTAGAAATATGTTGGTCTGCCCCTGAACAAGGAAGTTAACCCACTGTTCCCAGGCTGTCATTGAAAATAAGAATTTGTTCTTAACTGACTTGCCTAGTTAAAAAATTTTTTTAAATAAAACATTTGGAAAGTATTCAGACCCCTTCCCCTTTTCCACATTTTGTTACGTTACAGCCTTATTCTAAAATGGATTAAATATATAAAAATTCCTCATCATTCTACACACAATACCCCATAATGACATAGTAAAAACAGATTTTATAATATTTTGCAAATGTATTAAAAATTAAAAATATAAATTAAATATATATATATAAATATAAAACCTTATTCAGACCCTTTCATATGAGACTCGAAATTGAGCTGCATCCTGTTTCCATTCATCATCCATGAGATGCTTCTTCAACTTGATTGGAGTCCACCTGTAGTAAATTCAACTGATTGGACATGATTTGGAAAAGGACACACCTGTCTATATAAGGCCCCACAGTTGACAGTGCATGTCAGAGCAAAAACAAAGCCAAGAAGTCGAAGGAATGGTCCGTAGGGCTCCAAGACAGGATTGTGTCGAGTCACAGATCTGTGGAAGGGTACCCAAACATTTCTGGCCAGATGGAAGCCACTCCTCAGTAAAAGGCACATGACAGCCCCTTTGGAGTTTTTCAAAAGGCACCTACAGGACTCTCAGACCATGAGAAACAAGATTCTCTGGGATGATGAAACCAAGATTTAACTATTTGGCCTGAATGCCGAGCGTCACGTCTGGAGGAACCCTTGCACTATTCCTACAGTGAAGTATGGTGTTTGGCGGCATCGTGCTGTGGGGACGTTTTTCAGTGGCAGGGACAGGGAGACTAGTCAGGATCGAGGGAAGGATGAACCGAGCAAAGTACAGAGAGATCCTTGATGAAAACTGACTCCAGAGCGCTCAGGACCTCAGACTGGGGCTAAAGTTCACCTTCCAACGGGACAACGTCCCTAAGCACACAACCAAGACAACGCAGGAGTGGCTTCGGGACAAGTATCTGAATGCCCTTGAGTGGCACAGCCAGAGCCTGGACTTGAACCCGATCTAACATTTCTGAAGAGACCTGAAAATAGCTGTGCAGAAACGTTCCCCATCATACCTCACAGAGCTTGTGAGGATCTGCAGAGAAGAATGGGAGAAACTACGCAAATACAGGTGTGCCAAGCTTGTAGCGTCATATCCAAGAAGACACAGCTGTAATTGCTGCCAAAGGTGCTTCAACAAAGTACTGAGTATAGGGTCTGAATACTTACAGTTGAAGTCGGAAGTTTACATACACTTAGGTTGGAGTCAATAAGACAAATGTCTTGTTAACAAACTATAGTTTTGGCAAGTCGGTTAGGACATCTACTTTGTGCATGACACAAGTAATTTCCCAACAATTGTTTACAGAGAGATTATTTAAATTATAATTCACCGTATCACAATTCCAGTGGTTTAGAAGTTTACATACACTAAGTTGACTGTGCCATTAAACAGCATGGAAAATTCCAGAAAATGATGTGATGGCTTTAGAAGCTTCTGATAGGCTAATTTACATAATTTCTGTCAATTGGAGGTGTACCTGTGGATGTATTTCAAGGCCTACCTTCAAACTCAGTGCCTCTTTGCTTGATATCATGGGGAAACAAAAGAAATCAGCCAAGACCTCAGAAAAATAATTGTAGACCTCCACAAGTCTGGTTCATCCTTGGGAGCAATTTCCAAATGCCTGGAGGTACCACGTTCATCTGTACAAACAATAGTACGCAAGTATAAACACCATGGGACCACGCAGCCATCATACCGCTCAGGAAGGAGATGTGTTCTGTCTCCTAGAGATGCACCTACTTTGGTGTGAAAAGTGAAAATCAATCCCAGAACAACAGCAAAGGACCTTGTGAAGATGATGGAGGAAACGAGTACAAAAGTATCTATTTCCACAGTAAAACGAGTCCTATATCGACATAACCTGAAAGGCCGCTCAGCAAGGAAGAAGCCACTGCTCCAAAACCGCCATAAAAAAAGCCAGACTACGGTTTGCAACTGCACATGGGGACAAAGATGGTACATTTTGGAGAAATGTCCTCTGGTTCAATGGAAAGAAAATAGAACCGTTTGGCCATAATGACCATCGCTATGTTTGGAGGAAAAAGGGGGAGGCTTGCATGCCGAAGAACACCATCCCAACCGTGAATCACGGGGGTGGCAGCATCATGTTGTGGGGGTGTTTTGCTGCAGGAGGGACTGGTGCACTTCACAAAATAGCTGGCATCATGAGGGAGGAAAATGATGTGGCTATATTGAAGCAACATCTCAAGACATCAGTCAGGAAGTTAAAGCTTGGTCTCAAATGGGTCTTCCAAATGGACAATGACCCCAAGCAAACTTCCAAAGTTGTGGCAAAATGGCTTAGGGACAACAAAGTCAAGGTATTGGAGTGGCCATCACAAAGCCCTGACCTCAATCCTATAGAAAATGTGTGGGCAGAATTGAAAAAGCGTGAGCGAGCAAGGAGGCCTACAAACCTGACTCAGTTACACCAACTCTGTCAGCAAGAATGGGCCAAAATTCACCTAACTTATTGTGTGTGGGAAGCTTGTGGAAGGCTACCTGAAATGTTTGACCCAAGTTCAACAATTTAAAGGCAATGCTACCAAATATTTATTGAGTGTATGTAAACTTCTGACCCACTGGGAATGTGATGAAAGAAATAAAAGATGAAAGAAATAATTCTCTCTACAATTATTCTGACATTTCACATTCTTAAAATAAAGTGGTGATCCTAACTGACCTAAGACAGGGAATTTTTACTAGGATTAAATGTCAGGAATTGTGAAAAACTAAGTTTAAATGTATTTGGCTAAGGTGTATGTAAACTTCCGACTTCAACTGTACATAGTATTTTTTTGTTGTTGAATAAATTGTTAATTGCTAAAATATCTAAAAAACTGTTTTTGCTTTGTCATTATGGGCTATTGTGTGTAGATTGATAAGGAATGTAATCGATTTTAGAATAAGGCTGTAACGTAACAAAATGTAGAAAATGTCAAGGGGTCTGAATACTTTCCAAATACACTATATGTGAGAACGCTGTTCAGCTCAGCATTCAACACCATAATGGCCTCCAAGCTCATCACTAAGCTCTGGGGTTGAACACCTCTGCCTGCAACTGGATCCTGGACTTCTTGACAGGCCGCCCCCAGGTGGTGAGGGTAGGTAACAACACATCCGCCATGCTGACCGTCAACACAGGGGCCCCTCAGGGGTACGTGCTTAGTACCCTCCTGTACTCCCTGTTAACCCACTTGTGGCCACACACGACTCCAACACCATTGTTAAGTTTGCTGACAACACCACGTGGTTGGCCTGATCACTGGCGACGATGAGACAGCCTATAGGGAGGAGGTCAGTGGCCTGGCAGTGTGGTGCCAGGACAACAACATCTCCCTCAATGTCCGCAAGACAAATGAGCTGATCGTGGACTACAGGAAACCGAGGGCCGAACAGGCCCCCATTCACATCGGCGGGTTGTAGTGAAACGGGTCGAGAGCTTCAAGTTCCTCGAAGTCAACATCACTAAGGAATTTTCATGGTCCACACACACCAAAATAGTCGTGAAGAAGGCACGACAATGCCTCTTTTGGCATGGGCCCTCTGATCCTCAAAATGTTCTACAGCTGCACCATTGACAGTATCTTGACTGGTTGCATCACCACTTCATATGGCAACTATTTGGCATCCGACTGCAAGGCTCTACAGAGCTCCCTGCCATCCAGGACATCTATACCAGGTGGTGTCAGAGGAGGACCTTAAAATTGGTCAAATACAGGGCCTACCGGGTGGCGCAATGTGCCACCAGAGACTCTGGGTTCGAGCCCAGGCTCTGTCGCAGCCGGCCGCGACCGGGAGGTCCATGGGGCAATGCACAATTGGCCTAGCATCGTCCGTGTTAGGGAGGGTTTGGCCGATAGGGATATCCTTGTCTCATCGCGCACTAGCAACTCCTGTGGCGGGCCGGGCGCAGTGCACGCTAACCAGGTCGCCAGGAGCACAGTGTTTACTCCAGCACACTGGTGCGCCTGGCTTCCAGGTTGGATGCACGCTGTGTTAAGAAGCAGTGCGGCTGGGGCGGAGCTAGCATGTTGGAGTGAACGGCTGTGTGTGAGAGGCTCCTGCAACTCTGGATGGAGCGAGACATGATGTCCCAGATGTGCTCAATTAGATTCAGGTCTGGGGAACGGGCGGGCCAGTCCATAGCATCAATGCCTTCCTCTTGCAGGAACTGCTGACACACTCCAGCCACATGAGGTCTAGCATTGTCTTGCATTAGGAGGAATGCAAGGCCAACCGCACCAGCATATTGTCTCACAAGGGGTCTGAGGATCTCATCTCGGTACCTAATGGCAGTCAGGCTACCTCTGGCGAGCACATGGCTGTGCGGCCTCCCAAAGAAATGCCACCCCACACCATGACTGAGCCACCGCCAAACCGGTCATGCTGGAGGATGTTGCAGGCAGCAGAACGTTCTCCACGGCGTCTCCAGACTCTGTCACGTCTGTCACATGTGCTCAGTGTGAACCTGCTTTCATCTGTGAAGAGCACAGGGCGCCAGTGGCGAATTTGCCAATCTTGGTGTTCTCTGGCAAATGCCAAACGTCCTGCATGGTGTTGGGCTGTAAGCACAATCCCCACCTGTGGACGTCGGGCCCTCATACCACCCTCATGGAGTCTGTTTCTGACCGGTTGAGCAGACACATGCACATTTGTGGCCTGCTGGAGGTCATTTTGCAAGGCTCTGGCAGTGCTCCTCCTGCTCCTCCTTGCACAAAGGCGGAGGTAGCGGTCCAGCTGCTAGGTTGTTGCCCTCCTACGGCCTCCTCCACGTCTCCTGATGTACTGGCCTGTCTCCTGGTAGCGCCTCCATGCTCTGGACATTACGCTGACAGACACAGAAAACCTTCTTGCCACAGCTCGCATTGATGTTCCATCCTGGATGAGCTGCACTACCTGAGCAACTTGTGTGGGTTGTAGACTCTGTCTCATGCTACCACTAGAGTGAAAGCACCGCCAGCATTCAAAAGTGACCAAAACATCAGCCAGGAAGCATAGGAACTGAGAAGTGGTCTGTGGTCACCACCTGCAGAACCACTCCTTTATTGGGGGTGTCTTGCTAATTGCCTATAATTTCCACCTGTTGTCTATTCCATTTGCACAACAGCATGTGAAATTTATTGTCAATCAGTGTTGCTTCCTAAGCGGACAGTTTGATTTCACAGAAGTGTGATTGACTTGGAGTTACATTGTGTTGTTTAAGTGTTCCCTTTATTTTTTTGAGCAGTGTATATATGTATGTGTATGTATGTATATATATATATATATATAAAATATTTTATTTATTTAATCTTAAAAAGGAAAGAAAATGTTTATGTATGTATATATATATATATATATATATGTATGGGTATGTATGTACGTATGTATATATATATATATTATTATTTATTTTTTTATTGAGGGGTACGTTTAATTTAGCAAAATCCTTGTTCCGATCTCTTGACCCACAGTATGTAAAGGTACGGCTGTCTATGTCGGTTGCGGATGGTTTATGTTTTGACCGGCATTTCTTAGCAATATATCTTGCTTATCTCTGGGATTGACCCAGGATGACGCTTAAGTGCGCAATATTTTTAAGTTGCAACTTATTCTGTTTAGGTTTATTAGATGCTATCTGAACACTTTATTCGCGGGAGCCTCCTCAGTTCATATGTTAGTAGAAGTTCTAGGATAGTGAGAGGTTAACGTATAGTTGGGATTTTATTTTTGTTTTACCTTTTGTTCGAGGTCGCGCCGTGCTTCTTTGGCATCGGCCAGACAATGTGTTTATTATTTTTATTTTTCCTCTTTTTCTCTCTCCTGTTTGTGCATGCCTATGTTTTGTGGAAATTAGGGGAATAGGGTGGGAAGTAAAGGTGCTTGCAGGGGGGGAGAGGTGGGTTGGATACTGCTCGGGTGTAGGTGCTACATATGCTGATCGTGATGGCTTGGTGCGCTTTCTTACCTGTTTATCAAGTTACATGTTATGCAGGCCACCATAGGAACTACAAACGAGAGGAGGGCGGGGCTTACATTCCCTTCCTGGAATGTCAAGGGTTTAAACGAACCAATTAAGAGAGGCAAGGTCCTAGCCCAATTGAAAGCACTCTCGTCTGATATTATATTTTTGCAAGAAACCCATCTGAAAAATAACTCTCATAGCAGACATAATTGTAGGTGGGTGGGGCAAGTGTATCACTCTAACTTCTCTGCCAAAACGAGAGGCACAGCGATTCTGGTACGGAAAGGAATTCCCTTTCTACATAAAACCACTATTGCGGATAAAGAGGGTCGGTATGTGATCGTAATAGGAGAAATCCACTCTACTTCAGTAACTCAGTAATATCTATTGATAACCCCTCTTTTTTCAAAAGAGTCCTTGCCCTGATTCCAGATATCTCCCATACTAACCTGGTCATTGGAGGGGACCTTAACTGTGTGCTAGACCAATATTTGGATAGATCCTCTACCCGGCGAACCCCTGCCTCCTATTCAAGCGAATTCTTGAATACCTACATAAAAAAATTCTTATTGATATATATATATTTGATATATGGAGGATCGCTAACCCTACGGGTAGGGAATACTCCTTTTACTCTCATGTTCACAATGTTTACACTCGAATTGACTACTTTTTGGTGGATGCTAGACTACTCCCCTATACCTGTAATGTATCATGATATTATAATCTCAGACCACAGTCCACTCACCTTCTCCCTGAGATTGGGTGACATTGTACCAATGTTGGAAAAGGAGGGAAGCGCCCTCTACCAAATTATGGCTCAGTGAATTGGCAAACACTGTACACTTAGAAAGAATTAGATATATTCTGAACAATAAATGATCAACATTTGATCAAATCTGGCAGCCTTTCCTCTCCTACTTGGACGAGTCGGCGCTGTGAATTTGTACTTATTAACGCACTCTCAATTGTAATATTTTAATCTACCTTTGGGCAGTTAGTGCTGGCCCTGCCACCCGAGCAGTTGGGAGAGGGGGAATAGGGGGGAATAAGGGGGGGTTAAAGAGGGGGAATAAGTGGGGGGGTGACATCTACCCTCTGTCTTTCTACATGTCCTTGTTTTGTATGTCGTGATTTGTATTATTTGTTTTGTACCCAGAACTCTGGGTCTTGTTGTTCCTGTATGCTCTTTTATGTTCAGATAAGAACTGTATACCTGTCTTGTATACCTATACACCATTCTTGTGTGAGTTCAATACAAATATTTGAAACAGAAAAATAAAATGTAAAAAAGGAGCAGGCTTGGTTGGGTTGTGTTTCAGAGGACGCATGGCTTTCGACCTTCATCTCTCCTGAGCCCATACAGGAGTTGTAGCGATGAGACAAGATAGTAACTACTAACAATTGGATACCACAAAATTGGGGAGAAAAAGGGGGTAAAAAAAGAAAGAAACATTGGTCAAGTCAGATTGTTCTCTCTTCTGCCGCATGGCAAGCGGTACGGATGCACCAAGTCTGGAACCAACAGGACCCTGAACAGCTTCTGTCTCCAAGCCGTAAGAATACTAAATAGTTACCTGGACTATCTGCATCGATCCTTTTTGCATTAACCCTTTTGAATCATCACATATGCGGCGGCTGCAGGTTTACTACCATGTAGGATGACAACATAATGATGTTGATTTCCAACATTAGGGCTGTTTTCCTAAAGAAGTTAAATCTGCTTCCTGTTTTGTTTCCTTGCCACAGTACTAAAGAGTATCGTGATACTGGTATCGTCCCGGCCCTAATTATTGTCCTTTAAGGGTACTACCTGTATCATAACCCTTCTTCTTCTTCTTCATCTTCTTCATCATCTTCTTATGTTGTCTCTCTTTCTCTCACTCTCTCCGTTCCTCCTTCTCTGAGACACATGTGACATATTGAGTGCCTGCAGCGAGATTCTTCCCCTTGAGCGACATTCCAGAGCAGGCCATCCCATGGGAGGAGGAGAGTGGGACTGGACAGGGGGGGGGCCAGAGGCTCCTTAGAGTAGATGGGGCCTGAGTGGAGGGAGAGAACCCCATTGATGTACCCGATCATTACAGACACACACACACACATGAGTATGTGCACATACACATACATAGGCACGCGCACACACACACACACATAGGCAAGCGCGCACATACACACACACCGTCAGTGAGTGTGTTCTGGACCAAGCTAGGGAGAGATGTCCCAACTCCCACAGTGTTTGTCTGGTGTGGTTGGTGCTTGCATCAGCCTCAGTCATGCCAAGCAGGCCTCTCTCCAGTCCCCCAGTCTGCAGAGGGAACATCAATTGAAACAGCTCCTATCCACCTATAGGAAAGGCCTGTAGCTGGAAGAAGTAGGTAGGAGAGGCCCAGTTCATTGTAGTGTCTCTCTGTTGAGCATCAGTCACATGTAAATTAGTGTGAATATGAATGATCATGTGAAAGCAAATCAAGAAGACAGACTGTATTTTAGTATTTTCCGTCCTTTGTTCTGTTTCAGTCCACGCTGGCCTGTTTTCACCACAAACCGTAGTGTATGTCCTGACTCATCACATCATACTGCTCATATGGGAGTGTGTTAGGGTGACTTCTGGATTTGTCAGACTCTGTTCCTTGCTTAATTCAGTTAGAACAGGGACTTTGAGTGTGCGTGGCAATGCTTATCCGCGTTTGTGTGTGTGCATTTTTGTCACATATTATCTTATCATGTCTCTCTTTCTTTCCCTTCGTCCTCGCCTCTTTCTTCATTCTTTCTGTCTGCCTCTAAATATTTAATTTGCTGTGCAGTAGAGGCAGGCTGCTACATTAACCAGAGGTGCCAATTGAGCTCTCTGCTTGTGGCTCGCTGTATAAAAATAAACACACTCTACTTGTAATGAACAGATGTCACAGAATTTAAACGTGCACTCACCCCATCCTCTCCCTCTTCCTCCCCACTTCC
Source organism: Oncorhynchus kisutch (assembly GCF_002021735.2). Classification (NCBI taxonomy): domain Eukaryota; kingdom Metazoa; phylum Chordata; class Actinopteri; order Salmoniformes; family Salmonidae; genus Oncorhynchus; species Oncorhynchus kisutch. Next base: position 53,189,679 of record NC_034183.2, on the reverse strand, counting down.
TGCACATGCACATGTACACACAGCATACATACAGATACACTGGTGCAATCACACACACACACACTCACTCTTACGCACATAGCGCAACTCGGTAGCCATATTCACATGAACACTGTCTGAAACACACACATGTACGCACACGCATACACTGACAGGCAAATGTAGAGCACACACACACACCTACTCCCATGTGCACTTTGCTTGGCACAAGACTTGGTATGATTCTGCCAGCTATGTCTCCCCTCTTCTCTCTCTCTCTCTCTCTCTCTCTCTCCTCTCTCTCTCTCTCAATCTCTCTCTCTCCTCTCTCTCTCTCTCTCTCTCTCTCCTCTCTCTCTCTCTCAATCTCTCTCTCTCTCTCTCTCTCTCCTCTCTCTCTCTCTCTCTCTCTCTCTCTCTCTCTCTCTCAGAAGGTAACACAGCATGTGGGCCTGTTGTTAAGTTATTGCATCCGCAATGTTTTCCTGTGGTCCTCCCATCTCTCTCACAGAGCCAGCCAGCCAACCCAGAATCCCTAGCGACAGCATCGGCTCCCATGTCTATGCTGAGGGGAAGGGTTGCGTGTGTGTTTCCCGACCCCCTGTTGTTCCCACCCTTTTCCCAGGGAGTGTGTGCCAACTCTCCATGTTTCCTGGCTGATAAGAGTGAAGGAGAGACGATGGAGAGACTTGCTACGTACCTGTAGACTCCCGGCTGCCAAGCCTGGGCATGGCTTCCTCTAGCTGGGGATGAGCCTTGAGACTGCTCATAGCAAACCTTCACGACCTGTCTGTATTCAGAGAGCTGAGACGTCGGTATTGGTCCAGTAATACATGGAACATTAATTTCACGTTGTTTAAATGATTGTTAGTGACCTACATGTAACTGAACACTAAGGAGTGGAGAGGTGGTAGAAGACAGGTGGTAGAGGACTAGGAGGAGAGTTGAGATGGTAGAGCCGAGGAGAGGAGTGGAACGGACAGGTGGTAAAGGCTAGGAGAGGATAGGAAAGGGAGGAGACGAGAGGAGGAGAAGACAGGAGATGAAAGGAGAGGTGCTGGAGGACAGGGGGGATGGAGACGAGAGAAGAAGATAGTGGAGAGGTCGTCAGGGGGGTGATCAGTGAGGTGGATGGGATGCTGTCTGACAGGTCCAGCTGGGAGACTGCCCGCCCCCCAGCACTGCAAACTGGTCAATATGGAGGCCAATTACTGCTGCCCATGTGACCGAGGCATCATCCAACCCTATCACACACACACACACAAACACACACACAAACACACAAGCAAGCAAGAGCACACTCCTATAACACATGCCATCTGTGCAGACCAGCAACAACCCACAGCTACCCCTCTGATCCAGCAGTGTCCCCATGCACACTCCTACTTAACCTCCTAAACATGGTTCAAACACGCCCATCTCAGGGAGGGTCTCACTGGTGACCAGCCAGAACATAGCTACACTGCCCTCGACAGAGATGACTGACAGTTGTCAGATGGAAGCATCCATCTGCAGAGAGTAAACAATAAACTATAGTTACCAAGCCATTGTCCCCTATAGGCCTCACCCTCCCTGGTGTCTTCCTAATCTCCACCCCTGCCTGCATTGTCCCCAAAAGCGCAAAACCCCAATACATGGCAACCCCAAAACCTCTAAACCTATGTGGCAAGTGGCAACCCCCCCAAGGTTCCAAACCTACCTGGCACCCCTCCTAATCTCCACCCCTGTCTTTCACCCTTCCTGTGTCCCCCTCGTTCCTCCCCTGGCATTCAATCCAACAGTAGCAGATTCTCCGTTTAGCTTCTGCCTCGCCTGCCCCCGTCGCCCGTGCCCCACCGCCGTGCCCCATTGTGCGATAACTAACAGATGTTGTGGAATTTCCATGGAATCGGCCTGCCAGTGACAGCCTTGCCTCCTTGTCTGGCGTACAGTCTGGCACTGGGGCTGAGCAGCGCATGCATGGGGCTGGCTGTGTCGGATTTGGTGCTTGCTTGTATTCACTATGTGAGAGGCAAGATATTTAAAGTAAGCTTACTCTCTCTCCCTCTCTTTGTGTGTGTGTGTGTGTGTGTGTGTGTGTGTGTGTGTGTGTGTGTGTGTGTGTGTGTGTGTGTGTGTGTGTGTGTGTGTGTGTGTGTGTGTGTGTGTGTGTGTGTGTGTGTGTGTGTGTGTGTGTGTGTGTGTGTGTGTGTGTGTGTTCAATGGCACTAGATATGACCTGATGTTGATTTACTTTACTTACCGTCAGCATCATGGTCTCTTCTAAAAAAAAAGCCCTCTCCTGTAGCTTTTATGATAATGACATAAAACAATGATTTATATGTACATTTGTATTTTATTGATACACACTGTATTATAAGTAGGCCTATATGTTCTTAAATGTTTCCTGTTTAATTAATTTGCATTTCTAATATTTAGACATGTTAATTGGAATTCACACCAGTTAAAGATACTTGTGACATTTTGATAATCGCACTACATTGACTGTTATGTCGGACAAACACTTTTCTTTGATATCTTCCACCAAGTTTAGCGAGAAAAGAGTGGGCACACACGATAATTTAAACAGCGAGATGTATTCTCTCACTTTGCAGAGGGCACGGGAGTACTGTGCGTTTGGTATGTGAAGTTCGTAGCCTTCAATACGATCTCTATTTAATTTCTGTTGCACTGACTCCCTCCATCTCTCAGAGCTGAGGATTGTGCTGCTGGTGGTCAACAATACACACCATCCTGGGCAGAGGAGTTACTGTAAATCCACAGTTTACGTTGGCCTTAATATTTTCATACATCATTAAAAAAATATTGTAATGCAAAGTTTTAGCCAGATACCACATTCGTTAACAATCCCAACATATAAATTCCTGCTATGTCAATTGATAAAAACACAGCACGAATAAGTTTTCACCAGTCGAGCAAATCCCAGAGGATTTGTTCAGCATTTACTCAGTGTGTGTGTTTGTGTGTGTGTGTTTTGAAGTCAGACTAAGAACTTTCGTTTTAAACGTGCTGGATAATGAACAGATGCCGTGAAATTAGGAAAGAAATACAGACTCCTCCCAGCAGCGCCACTTTGGCCGGGCAAACTGGCACGAGGCAGCGGCGAGGCGCGCGGGTGTCCTCTCCAGAGCTCGTGCTGGTGCCGGGGAACATTAAGGAACTTGGCACGCACAGCTCTGCACGGCTGCCAACTTCCGCCTCTGGAAAGCGCGCACCTCTCGCCGGACGAAGGAATATTTTGATAGATGCCCTCTCCCACTGGCTCGAGCCTGCTCCTCCGCCTGCACTGACTCTAGAAACACACCAACAAACTTGGGTTTTTGCTGATTTGCCTAAAAATGCATTTTAAAGAATAGACTACGCCTATAGCATTATCATACGCTATTTAACCTTGTTTTATGCAATACATCATGCGGAACTAAACTTTCTGCACATAACTTTTTATTCAATGTGTCAAGATAGCCTAAATCGTTCCGGTAGTTGTATTATCCCAAAGTGAGTGAAGGCACAATTTAGTCACATCACAATCACGTGTAAGGGAATGCATCAATGACCACGTAGCCTAGACTTGAGTTTATTTCACATCCTCTCGCATAATGAAACGCTCGAGTGAATGGTGCTCAGTGTTCAGTTTGAAACGAGAGAAAGGAATAGACTAGCCTAAAAAATAGCCTAGATGTTTTTAGTCACATATACTGTATAAGCAAACTCAAGTATTACTGAGATAAATGCATGGATTGAGCCTAGACTAATTCCTATTTCATCCACCTGAAAATCTCTTGCGTGCAAATAGCCTGCTTTTGGGATTAAGTAAAATTGTGTTTATTTTTATAGGCTGATGTCCGATAAGTAGTTATGTTCGTTTTTATATTTATATTTAGTCTATTGATGTAAAATGTAGCTAAATGTTCAATTTTTTTGTCAAACTTTCAATTTAGATTGCTGTCCAAATGTCACACCAGTTTTAGTTTAGCCTCTAATGCAAATGGCCAACAATAAACTGGGGCTACAAAATGAATTTCGTCCATATATATGTTGTTTTATTTATTATATTTTTAACAAGGCTGTTCTCAATTTATACTTTCGGCTTTGCTGGCCTACATTGCTGCCGGTCATCATCACTCCACGGTCCAAGCCCAGCTCCCTTTCTTCTGTGAGCCGGAGTGTCCTCAGCTAATCGCACCCTGGACATTTTGAGGAACATATGGGTCCCGGGGCAGCGCTCCAAACCAAGCCGGGGTGGCATCGTCTCGTGTACAATGGAGGGCAACTGCTGCCCCTTGCATTGTGCGCCTAGAAGGCTTGCCTCAAAATCATACGTGTATGTTCAAGAATAATACAAACGAATGTCATTCTTTTTTTCTTCTTCACGTTTATCATGGCATTGAATAAGCTTCATGAAGAGTTCAAGAGTTGCGACGACAATATTAGACCGCCCGAGCTGCCTGACACGATCATATTGGGACTAAGGCCTGTTGTCTCTTAAATTACATTTTATTTTCTCATTCCGATATTTACATTGCAGCACATGTCAGTGTGTTTTTAATTATAGTTGATAGTCAGGAAGTAATCCCCTCGGTGAATTTAGTCGATGTCTTATATGCTCCATGAAATCTTGAGAGATATTATCCATGAAATCCCTAGAGATATTATCTAGTGTTGGAGACATGTAAATTTAAAAATATATCTATTTAGGAATATGAATGTTTTACTGTTGTTAATGTGCTTATGCTATAAACTAAAATGTATAAATATTTGAGTGCAGTCCCGCACGGGAGGCCATTCAACTAGTTGATAGTACATTTTGAAAAGCATGTTTGCACATTCATAGACACGTTCATTCAGTGCATTTTTAATCAAAATCTCCCAATGTTGGTCATAAGAATGCACCATATACATGTTTTTAAAGTGTAAAATCAAATAAGGTTAGTGTAGAGGTTCGTTAAAAACAAATCATTTCAGTTGAAACAATAATCCTACTGTATTTTCAGACAAACAAAAATCAGACGAAAAAAGTTTTGCATCAAGGGAATTACAATCACACAATACACTTTTGATTAAAGTGAAAACCTGTAACTGTGACCTAGAGAATTAGCTACGCCTGGCAAAATACATTATACAATTCAAGCACAATGGAAATCTCTCTCTCTCTCTCAATTCAATTTAAGGGATTTATTGGCATGGCAAACATGTGTTAACATTGCCAAAGCAAGTGAACTAGAGAATAAACAAAAGTGTAATAAACAATACAAATTAACAGTAAACATTACACTCACAAAAGTTCAAAAGGAATAAAGTCATTTCAAATGTCACATTATCTGCAAATAGTTAAAGTACAAAAGGGAAAATATATAAACATAAATATGGGTTGTATTTACAAAGGTGTTTGCTCTTCACTGGTTGCCCTTTTCTTATGGCAACAGGTCACACATTTTGCTGCGATGACTCAATAGATATGTGAGTTTATCATTATTGGGTTTGTTTTCGAATTCTTTGTGTATCTCTGTATTGAGGGAAATAAGTGTCTCTAATATGGTCATACATTGGGCAGGAGGTTAGGAAGTGCCGCTCAGTTTCCACCTTATTTTGTGGGCAGTGTGCACATAGCCTGTCTTCTCTTGAGAGCCAGGTCTGCCTACAGCGGCCTTTTTCAATAGCAAGTCTATACGCACTGAGTCTGTGCATAGTCAAAGCTTTCCTTAAGTTTGGGTCAGTCACAGTGGTCAGGTATTCTGCCACTGTGTACTCTCTGTTTAGGCCCAAATGTCATTCTAGTTTGCTCATTTTTTTTGTTAATTCTTTCCAATGTGTCAAATAATTATATTTTTGTTTTCTCATGATTGGGTCTAATTGTGTTGCTGTCCTAGGGCTCTGTGGGGTCTGTTTGTGTTTGTGAACAGAGCCCCAGGACCAGCTTGCTTAGGGGGGAGTCTTCTCTAGGTTCATCGCTTGCATGTGATGGCTTTGTTATGGAAGGTTTGGGAATCTCAGAAATCTTTATCCTAATAGCTGACGAGAAAACACATTGAATTGCATATGCAAGGCAAGCAAATTGTAGAATTGAATATCTATTTTCTGGATTTTGATAATTAGCGGGTATCGGCCTAATTCTGCTCTGCGTGCATTATTTGGTGTTTTACGTTGTACACGGAGAATATTTTTGCTGAATTCTCTCTCTCGCTCTGAATTCAATTCAATTCAACGGGCTTTAGTGGCATGTGAAACATATGTTAACATTGTCAAAGCAAGTGAAATAGATAATAAACAAAAGTGAAATAAACAATATAAAATTAACAGTAAACATCGTACTCACAAAAGTGTATTTCTCTCTCTCTCTCTCTCGGTGTGTGTATGTGTGCGTGTGTGTGAGAGTTATGGATGTTATGACGAGTTATGATAAGTTATGATGTCCTGCTTAGTCCATCAGGATAGGCTACCTGTGGAGAAATACAGGTGGGATTGAAGAAATGCGCTGTGGAAAATACATGACCGTCACTGTCAAGGTCCATTGAGCCAATGAGCCTGAAGTCAAGGTTGTCATTCCAATATGGACTACATGGGCTGGATTAAGGTCCTCTGCTGCCCGCAATATTTTAGCCTCTTTCCAATGCCTTGTTTTGATTACAAATGATATCTTTGCTAGTTAGGGATCCCTTATGTTTCGTGTTTTTTTTGGGCTACAATTATCGATGATTTAATGTCAGCGAATAGGGCTATAGTCTCTGTATTTCTTCCGCGTTTCAGAAATCATCTCATATACACCCGTTTGTCTCTATCGCTCTATCTCGTGCATTGTGATCCTTGTGTCCGTTCGAGTCAAGTTTACCTTTGATGCCATGAATATTCTGGCCTGCGCTCAAATGGAGCAGGAGCACGGTTGCTTGTATGTAACAACCGAAAAAGTAGCCCGAAAAACCCCCACAAACTCATGATCTAGATCCGGGATGGGCAACCATTGATCATCAGACCGCAAAACTGCAAACATTTGTCATCACCCCATGGAAGAATATTTGCAGCTAACTTGCTTTAAAACAGCAACATTTGTTCTACCCGTCTGGCAAAATGTGTAAAATTGCAGGAAATGAACTCTAAAACGTAAAGTGTTTCTCTTCGCTTGACAAATGTATTGCTCGCAAGGTGGGAGGGCCCCCAAAATAATTGGACCGGCCCTGACTGCATCTGGGTATGGATGTGTGTACGCAGACCCGCGAGCCACTGCGGCCCCTCATGATGAGTTCTGATGTTTTGTGGCCCCACCCACATCAGAGTTGCACACCCCTGATCTAGAAGTTAGTTGTCATAGCAGGCCCTCTCTTCAAAGGAATTCGTTAGGCTTATAACGGCTCCCATAACATTTGAAAATCCTAGAAATCCCCGAAAGCTTCAGACAGGCCCTTTGGTAACTGTTAGGGATTTTGGCTCGCCTGCAGAACCGGGGGGCCTTTTCCCAATCTGTCCAGATCCTGCTGTTCAACTCATTAGAGTCCATTGCAGGGCTTCTTTGTTGACACGTTTGTCTTTGTAATATGTTCGTTGTGTTCCGGAAAGATGGTGTTGGCCTGTTGATTAGATCCTAGAATTCCCGTTTGTGCCTCTATGCCGAATCATTAGAAATGTTTTATCGTCTCCCACAAGTGGAAGTCTTTCGAATATGGCTTTCGAACTCATTCTACAACACTTTTTTTTGCGGGCTCAATTGAAGAATGTGATTTACTGCAACATATTGACATAGCTTATAAATCTGCTATACTAAACCTGTTAGAGTCACGTGTCAAGGGATGCTACTTCTTCCAATAGCCTGACGCACTTCCCGAAAGCAGAGCGATATGGGGATGTTTGATGTTAAACCCATCCCTTTCCAGGCCACACTGAATCATCATGTCATAGAGCATTTCCAATGATACGAATAATCATAGGAAGAATATAATATAGCTCTTACATAGTTGATGATTAGACTGATAACTTAACCATCGAGACAGCCGATACTTTTTTTAACATTATGTAATGGTTCTGGATTTCAACGAGAAAGGACAACGTTTACCGAGTAACAACTTGGATATAGGTTTCAAATGAAATGATGTAGCACAATTTAATGTATTATCCTTTTATTTTACCACACACACACACACACACACACATTGTTTAAATACAAAGTTTTCACTTTCGCTTTCAATGAAAAATGCAACACATGTTGACGACTCGGGGGACCCTTAGTGGAAATATTTGCATTGATTTAGTTAGTATAGACAAAATTATGCATGGAATAATACTGTTTGTAAATAATAATCACGATAACCATCCTGTCATTTCAGTGCAATATATCGACCTTCTGATATAACTTCGACTATTTCGAAATTGAGTGCTAAATCCTGGCCCTTGCACTTTTAGAAATAGGCCTATTCAACAAGTCAATGTGTTCGATTGATTAGAAAGTTACTTGACTTGCCGTATTTATTCCTGTGGCATGACATGAAATATTGTGTTTATTTTATTTTCGGCCTATCCGATTCTTCGTTCCGTCACTGACATGATTGTAGATGTACGAAAGCCAAGGGCTATTGGCTTACATTAAACCCTTTTCAATTGCATTTTAATGACATCTAAAACATAGTGCAAACTTGCAAATCCATGAAAGGTAGCCTAATCTAATGAACGTAAACACTATCGAATCGTTAACATTAGAACGACTTGACCAGCCGGAGCTGGTAGCCCATATCTGCTTCTTTAGAATCACTCATTTTAAATGTTGGCTTTAGCCTTATAGGCCTAATCTGCCAAATATTCTTTGCTTTTCATTTGCTTTTCCTTATCCATTGGTGATATTCTAGGGATCGAAAATGGTATTCTCTGTGTCATTACGTTTCCACTTGAATCTATGTCCCTCAATAAATACAAAAATAGACGCCAAGCAATTCCTCCCGTGTGTGTTATGGTAAGTCAGAATAGGGGCCGAGAAGCAATGAAATGATATTGTTGAGAAGTGTTCAATTAATTTAATGTAATTTAATTTAATGTACACTATTTTAGATATAGCCTGTAATTGGTCCTTGTATACTTGTTTGGCGTAGGCTATTTCTTGCATAGAGGTGAAATATGTTTAATTTTCTGACATATCTGTTGCCATTTGTCGACATTTGAAAACATATATCTTCCTATCTCTTCGACATGCTTGCTTTTAAGTGCACTGCTTGCTTCTTAATTGAATCCTCTATTTCCAAATTAGTTACAGCATCTTCGGTTGTTACAATGTTATAAACGTGACTATGCGGTTGCATTTGAACTCTGTTTAACTAGCTATTTCAATAATAATCCATACGTCAATCACCGTCAATTCTGTACACATTCCATTTCAAATGCAACATTTTCACAGCATCCCATCGTCACAGAATAGATACAAAATAAATACAATTATATAAAAGGACATAGAAAAACAAGAAATAAAACGTTTTTTCCACAATGATCCGTGTCTGGTGTCATAGTCCTTTGGGACTAAGTTTTAGGGGAGGGGGTGTGACCGTGCACGCGCCTTGCCAAAGGTGGGCAACTAATTGATTGTTGATTGCAAGAAGACTCCCACGCATGGCAATATTACTGCTGTTTCAGTTGTGGAAAAACGCATTGAGTTCATCGTACACGGGGACGGGGGCCCTTTCGTGGTGCAGGTGCATGTCGTGGTAAGGCGATACGTTTTCGGAGTGGATGCTGCTCCGCACCCCTGAAGAACCGTATATGTGGCCAGCAGTGGGGCGAGAGCCGGCCAGGCCGGAGTAATGCATAGAGTAATGATAGCCTTTCTCGGCTACCTCGGGGGACGTAGTGCCCTGGTGCTTCAGAGAAAAGTTGCCATTGATGCACACGGGAGGGGAGATGGGCCCCTCATACTCTGGGCTGTTGTATTCTGGAGATCCACTGCCACCGTACAGCGAATCGTAGGCTGAGCAGTACCCGTGTGTCCGTAAGGGATGCGAGTTGGAACCAGACTGGTACTGAGGGCTGGAGAGGCGGGAGCACTGGTAGGGGTAAGGATGCATGGAGAAGGAGTTGGAGCCGGGATAGCGTCCCCCCTCCGGACACTGCTCCGTTAGGAAGTTTCGGGAGTTGAGCTGCAGACAACCCGCAACCAGGTTGGTCGTGGGTTGGGACAGTCCTTTACACAGCGTCTGCACGTAGGACACAAGATCAGGCTTCTTGCCGGAGCGCAGGATCTCAGAGAGGGCCCAGATATAGTTCTTGGCCAAACGGAGAGTCTCAATTTTGGAGAGCTTCTGCGTTTTTGAGTAACAGGGCACGACTTTACGCAGATTGTCGAGCGCAGAGTTCAGGTCGTGCATGCGCGTCCTCTCCCGTGAGTTTGCCTTTTGACGACGCAACTTGGATCGCTCGATACGCGCAGGTGTCATTTTACGTTTCTTAGGGCCCCGTTTTTTGGGACCGTCCCCTTCTGCACCGTCCTCTCCTTCGTCCTCATCCGCCTCGTCGTCGTCCTCGTCTTCACCGCCGATCTCAGAATGTGCCCGGCTGCTTCTCATGTCCGGGACATCCATGTCGTCATCGCCCACGCGGCAGTGATCCTCATCATCCTTGGTCTTCGAGTCCTCGCTCTCGCTGTCCTCTGCCCAGGCCGAATACTTATGCATGTCGGGAAGCAGCGACGGGTCACTGAACAGCCTAGTCAACATTGCGGCACTGAAAGAGATAAAGAAAGTTGTCTGAGGAGTGAGGACATTTCAAATCAGAAAAGGGCTGAAGGAAAAAACAAGAACGTAATGAAATGCATTCAACAATGGGATAATTCTCAATCAAGTTTGGATTAATATCTCTTCATGATAAAGGCAGAGGACATTAGTAGCCTAATAAGACTGAAATTAGACGTGTTTGGGAGGAACTAAAACAGCATGCCATCAGAAACATTTCAGTGAACACCCGGGTCTATCGCCCAACCGGTCCCTTATTTAATTCCCTGCTGTTGTCCATGTGCCCCCCCTCCTGCCCTCGCGCAGCGGGTCTCAACAGCACAGGCCACATTACAGATCCCGTGGGGCGCACTGTGAAGCAACGTGCCCCTACTTTCACTCCCCCCGACGCTCACATACTTCTGGCTACATTCCAGCACTATTCCACCGCACCACCCACCTCCACAAAAAGCACGGCAAGAGGACATGCACATTTATACTCTGATTTTAGTTTCTCTACCTTGGTGTTGCTCATCGTGTCAGAAGGTGATCACAAAATATTGTGTGTGGATATCGGAAGTTATTTTAATTAATAGGCTATCCTATTTTTGGTCACATTTGACATTGAGATGACTTCTACCACACCTGCAGAGCCACTGTTGTCTTATCACGCTCAGCCTTATAGCCTATCAGGTACTATAGGATCACATGGGTTAATATTATCCACAAAGATCCATTTTGATAGCCAATAAATAATAATAATGATAGTAATAAAAAATAATGTACATTGTTATTATGGCACTCAACAAAGATTTAATTGGTAAATATCTTACCCAAACACCAATTAGAATATCATCCAAATGTTATAATCCTAAAATACGAAGTTGATTGAGCCAGGCCTTTTTGAAAATAGCATCAATTATCCCGAAAAGGAGAAACGAGATGGTATTTGAATGTAAATAGCCAGTGCAAAGATATGATAGATGGACAGTTTAAACCATCTCAAATCAGTAACATATTGTCACCCTAAATCACTGTAAATCTCTTGTATCTCTGGTAGGCTGGAGAACTGTGGTTGGGCTACGTGATGTGTGTGGACCCAAAGTCAACCAGGAGGAATACGGTGCTAATTATCTCCAGGGTGTGCCAGAGGCAAAATCTCGTTTGGAAATTTCAGGCTCAGGAGATTTGCTCAATTAAAAAAAAAAAAAACGTTTAATTAACAGACCATGTAGACTACCTTACAAGAAAAATATTTCACACATAATTCAGTATGCACGACGGAGCGATTCCAAACCCCTTTTAGTTGGAGAGGTTTGCATTTACAGACGGAAATTGCTTTGTATCCTTTTAGCAGTCCTTAAAAAATATATAAAAAATGCATTTCAGAAAACAGATTTTTTATTTTTATTTAATTGCAACAATAAGCTCCTCTTGCATGGCCGGTGCTTGCGTGATTTAGGGAAGCCATCGATGTATTTGGAATGTAACATGTTGAAAGAATAATTGTGGAAGATAAAACTACACAAACACAAATAAATAATGTCCGCATTAGCCTACTGTACATTCGCTTTCAATAACGCCCCACCCACCCTTTCCTTTTCTCCAAGATGAACACTCAGATAAAATCATCGATAAATCTTCTATCTAAGCCATGAGACGCAGAAATAATTAGCTGACAGTGAATAAGAATTCTGCCTCCCCTCTCTCTCCCTCTGTATCTCTCTTTCTATTAATCTCTCTGTTTCTCATGTTTCCATGTTTTTTTCACTAATCAAATGAATGCCTTATACTGTCTGACTATTGAAATTAATTAAATTCCGGAGGAAGGTTGTCTATTTTTTTTCCGATTGTCCACAGAGATAGGCTGTAGACTAGAGCTTGCCTTTGTGGATAGCTGTTTTCTGAACAAAATAAGCAAGAAATATTATATTGCACTCCTAGCCTATAATTAACACACAGAATGGAGGTCCGCGCTGTTAAAAGTTGAAGGACAAATGGAGTATAACATTGTGCCAAACGAAGAACCATAGCTACACCATAATCCAAATGTTCAAAAATGGCATTTAGCTGAGTGAACTCAAAACAGACGTTTACAAGGAGGCACAAACATCCACCAAAAAACGGTCACGAATTATCCTTGCATTATTAATCTCGATTTATTAAATTAATTACTTTCCATATTGGGAAGGTCACTCGTCGATTTGTTTACACTCCAACTTACCTCCGCGAGAGCTCTTGAAGGGGTGGAAAGCGCGTGAGTTCAGACCATCTTCTGGGACCGCGAGCAAACGCTCCTATAGGTGCGGCAGGGTGCTCAGTGTGCTATCCGCGCGCGCGCTCTGAGACAGTGTGGGCATCGCTACTAGGCAGGGTTACATACCAGCTATGATGCCAGGCCATATGGTTGGCACGTCACTGGCAAGAGCCATCACATGAGAGCCGGTGATTGACATGCGCCCGCATTCGGAGAGATTGTCTTCCCGAGGGAAGAGGGCCCCGCCATCTGTCACTGCGCTCGCGCTCACACAGCCAGAAAAAGAGAGAAACTGAGACGAGGCAATACGAGTGAAAGAGAGGGAACAGAAAAATGGGCGAACAAAAATGTTTGTTGTAGACAACGGATATTATTGGTGTATTTGCCTTTATTATTATTTTTTACATTTAACCTAAGGGTTAAGTTAAACGATAGCATGCATAAAACAACGGTGATCAAGGAGAGGGGGTTGGGGTGCATTTGCAGACCTGGGAACAGAAGGCGATATTGTTTATCTATTTATGTACCTAATTGAATAGCATTATAGTGATCTATTCAGGGGGAAAACAATCAAAACAAATAGCATTGCGCGCAGACTCTACGGGCAGAACGATCAATGACACTCACTCTCAATAAACACGGATAGACAGATACATTTCGGCTATTGAGACCCTATTGATTGTTTGTTGTTTACAGGTGCTCGTGAGATGAGATTAGACGTGGGCACAGGTAGGAGGGATGACGAGATTGCTTGAGCGCTGGTGTTTTCAGAGTAAGACGCTGAGGGGTGCCTGCGGGGCGAGCAAGCTCCAGTCCTCCTGCACAGCAACAACGATGGGGCCCAGGTGTGCAACCCCACCAGGGACGGGATAAGGGCGGGGGTCCGTGAGGGAGGGGATCGGGGGTGGTTGGAGCTGGCATCTGTGCGGTTGCCCAGAGTGGGAGGAGCGTTGGCACACTAACCAAATCAATGGCGTTATAAAGAAGAGTGCTGCAAGCCTGCGAATTCCTGCTTTCCTCTTCCCCACTCCCTGTGTCATCGGTATCCCTGAGTTATCTCTATTCCAAGTTCCAACTCCAATATCTCACCATTAGGCAGGCATTAGTGAAGTTAATCTGGAAAACGAGCTCTGTGACCACCAGGTCCAAGTTGGCATGCATGTGTCTGTCCTTTGGCACAGCAATGACAGACAATTGAGAGGCAGGCAAAGGGACATTTTGAAGCAGGGAAATAGCGCCGTGGGTTCATGTCCTTGGGCCAGGTTCTCCTCCAACTCCCCAGAGATCCCAGTCAGACAGTCACCAGGGGAGGGTCACCTGCGGGGTCAGCAGTAGTGTGGCAACAGCTGTGGCTATGGGGGTCATGATTCTGCACATTCAGTAATGTGTCCCATCCAGTCCCCGGCGGGCTGAGAGAGAGGATGGCATCCTGGCACCCCTCCAAATGTGGGGGATGGAAGGCATCACGTCAGGCCCTGCTGCCAGCCAAATCGGTGCCCTACCTCAGCAGTACTGGGCACTGGGGAGGCGGGAATGGAGGACGCTGGGCACGGGTTGCCTTACCCGTGCATTTCAACAAGTCCCAATCATCCTTCAAATCACCTTGCCAAAATAAATGGCAAATGTCAACAGCATCGTTTTGGCCAATGACAGGCTAAAGGAGACAACAAACATGGCGGCTGTAGACTGGAATTAGAATACTGAGAAGAGTTTATGCAAAATGATGCGCTTGTGTGTGTGTGTATGGATTTTGCCAGATCAAATCAAATCAAATTTTATTGGTCACATGGTTAGCAGATGTTATTGCGAGTGTAGCGAAATGCTTGTGCTTCTAGTTCCGACAGTGCAACAACATCTAACATCTAACAACATCTAACAATTCCACAACAACTACCTAATACACACAAATCTAAGTAAAGAAAGGGAGTAAGAATATATAAATTTTTTTACCTTTATTTAACTAGGCAAGTAAGTTAAGAACAAATTCTTTTTATCCATGAGAGCCTAGGAACAGTGGGTTAACTGCCTGTTCAGGGGCAGAACAACAGATTTGTACCTTGTCAGCTCAGGGTTTGAACTTGCAACCTTCTGGTTACTAGTCCAACACTCTAACGACTAGGCTACCCTGCCGCCCCAGATGAATGATGACCGAGCGGCATAGACAAGATGCAATACATGGTATAAAAAACCGTATATACAGTGGGGCAAAAAAGTATTTAGTCAGCCACCAATTGTGCAAGTTTTCCCACGTAAAAAGATGAGAGAGGCCTGTAATTTTAATCATAGGTACACTTAAACCATGACAGACAAAATGAAAAGAAAACAGAAAATCACATTGTAGGATTTTTTATGAATTTATTTGCAAATTATGGTGGAAAATAAGTATTTGGTCACCTACAAACAAGCAAGATTTCTGGCTCTCACAGACCTGTAACTTCTTTCTTTAAGAGGCTCCTCTCTCCTCCACTCGTTACCTGTATTAATGGCACCTGTTTGAACTTGTTATCAGTATAAAAGACACCTGTCCACAACCTCAAACAGTCACACTCCAAACTCCACAATGGCCAAGACCAAAGAGCTGTCAAAGGACACCAGAAACAAAATTGTAGACCTGCACCAGGCTGGGAAGACTGAATCTGCAATAGGTAAGCAGCTTGATTTGAAGAAATCAACTGTGGGAGCAATTATTAGGAAATGGAAGACATACAAGACCACTGATAATCTCCCTCGATCTGGGGCTCGACGCAAGTTCTCACCCCGTGGGGTCAAAATGATCACAAGAAGGGTGAGAAAAAATCCCAGAACCACATGGGGGGACCTAGTGAATGACCTGCAGAGAGCTGGGACCAAAGTAACAAAGCCTACCATCAGTAACACACTACGCCGCCAGGGACTCAAATCCTGCAGTGCCAGACGTGTCCCCCTGCTTAAGCCAGTACATGTCCAGGCCCGTCTGAAGTTTGCTAGAGAGCATTTGGATGATCCAGAAGAAGATTGGGAGAATGTCATATGGTCAGATGAAACCAAAATAGAACTTTTTGGTAAAAACTCAACTCGTCATGTTTGGAGGACAAAGAATGCTGAGTTGCATCCAAAGAACACCATACCTACTGTGAAGCATGGGGGTGGAAACATCATGCTTTGGGGGCTGTTTTTCTGCAAAGGGACCAGGACGACTGATCCGTGTAAAGGAAAGAATGAATGGGATGAATGAATGGAGTGAAAACCTCCTTCCATCAGCAAGGGCATTGAAGATAAAACGTGGCTGGGTCTTTCAGCATGACAATGATCCCAAACACACCGCCTGGGCAACGAAGGAGTGGCTTCGTAAGAAGCATTTCAAGGTCCTGGAGTGGCCTAGCCAGTCTCCAGATCTCAACCCCATAGAAAATCTTTGGAGGGAGTTGAAAGTCTGTGTTGCCCAGCAACAGCCCCAAAACATCACTGCTCTAGAGGAGATCTGCATGGAGGGATGGGCCAAAATACCAGCAACAGTGTGTGAAAACCTTGTGAAGACTTACAGAAAATGTTTGACCTCTGTCATTGCCAACAAACGGTATATAACAAAGTATTGAGATAAACTTTTGTTATTGACCAAATACTTATTTTCTACCATAATTTGCAAATAAATTCATTAAAAATCCTACAATGTGATTTTCTGGATTTTTCTCTCTCATTTTGTCTGTCATAGTTGAAGTGTACCTATGATGAAAATTACAGGCCTCTCTCATCTTTTTAAGTGGGAGAACTTGCACAATTGGTGGCTGACTAAATACTTTTTTGCCAAACTGTACATGTGAGATGAGTAATGCAAGATATGTAAACATTATTAAAGTGGCATTATTAAAGTGACTAGTGATCTATTTATTACAGTGGCCAAAGATTTCAAGTCTGTATGTAGGCAGCAGCCTCTCTGTGTTAGTGATGGCTGTTTAACAGTCTGATGGCCTTGAGATAGAAGCTGTTTTTCAGTCTCTCGTTCCCAGCTTTGATGCACCTGTACTGACCTCGCCTTCTGGATGGTAGCAGAGTGAACAGGCAGTGGCTTGGGTGGTTGTTGTCCTTGATGATCTTTATGGCCTTCCTGTGACAATGGGTGCTGTAGGTGTCCTGGAGGGCAGGTAGTTTGCCCCCAGTGATGTGTTGTGTAGACCCACCACCCTTGCGGTTGTGGGCGGTGCAGTTGCTGTACCAGGCGACGATACAGCCCGAGAGGATGCTCTCAATTGTGAATCTGTAAAAGTTTTAGGTGACAAGCCAAATTTCTTCAGCCTCCTGAGGTTGAAGAGGCGCTGTTGAGCCTTCTTCATCACACTGTCGGTGTGGGTGGACCATTTCAGTTTGTACGTGATGTGTACGCCGAGGAACACCTTCTCCACTGCTGTCCCGTCCATGTGGATAGGGCGGGTGCTCCCTCTGCTGTTTCCTGAAGTCCACGATTATCTCCTTTGTTTTGTTGACGTTGAGTGAGAAGTTGTTTTCCTGACACCACACTCCGAGTGCCCTCACCTCCTCCCTGTAGGCTGTCTCGTTGTTGTTGATAATCAAGTCTATTACTGTTGTGTCATCTGCAAACTTGATGATTGAGTTGGAGGCATGCATGGCCACGCATTCGTGGGTGAACAGGGTGTACGGGAGGGGGCTGAGAACGCACCCTTGTGGGGCCCCAGTGTTGAGGATCAGCAAAGTGGAGATGTTGTTTCCTACCTTCACCACCTGGGGGCGGCCCGTAAGGAAGTCCAGGACCCAATTGCACAGGGCGGGGTTCAGACCCAGGGCCTCAAGCTTAATGATGAGTTTGGAAGGTACTATGGTGTTGAATGCTGAGATGTAGTCAATGAACAGCATTCTTGCATAGGTATTCCTCTTGTCTAGATGGGATAGGGCAGTGTTCTGTGTGATGGTGATTGCATCGTCTGTGGACCGATTGGGGCGGTAAGAAAATTGAAGTGGGTCTGGGGTGACAGGTAAGGTGGAGGTGATACGATCCTTGACTTGTGACTAAAAAGCACTTCATGATGACAGAAGTGAGTGCTACTGGGCAATAGTCCTTTAGTTCAGTTACCTTTGCCTTCTTTGGTACAGGAACAATGGTGGCCATCTTGAACCGGGGGACAGCAGACTGGGATAGGGAAAGATTGAATATGTGCGTAAACACACCAGCCAGATAATCTGCGCATGCTGTGAGGACCCGGCTAGGGATGCCGTCTGGGCCGGCAGCCTTGCGAGGGTTAACACGTTTAAATGTCTTACTCACGTCAGCCACGGAGAAGACCTTGGTACCAAAGCGGGTGAAAAAGGTGTTTAGCAAGAAGTTGGTGTCGGTGACGTGGCTGGTTTCTGAGCCGTTGACGTGCGACTCCACTTTGTCTCTGCGGAGGGAATAACTACACTGTTTGTATTCGGCCATATTCCCAGTCACCTTTCCATGGTTAAGTGCGGTGGTACGCACGTATGAACCACCTGGGTGTTATCCTTGTCTGTTGACAACCACCCAATATAAACTATAATTTAGAGACCCTTCAATGGATGTTTGCTCTATAAAGGCGTAGTCCTTTAGGTGCAACACTCACATGTACATCAACACTGTGACTCTCATTGGCTGCAGTGGATTGGTTGGTCAGATTGTCTACCACAGGGGTGTCAAAGTCTTTTTGCCTCACCCCTGTACCTGTCACCTCCCAGCGTCCCACCACGATTCTGACCAGATTACACATATTTACACACACACACACACACACACACACACACACACACACACACACACACACACACACACACACACACACACACACACACACACACACACACACACACACACACACACACACACACACACACCCTCCCCCACCAGACTCCCAGACCCCATCTGCACTCTCCTCTCTCCAGCCTCCTAATTGCATATGCACAAATGCAAATGCCTATTAATTAATTACTTGACTAATTAGTGCAGTGGTATCAGAGAGCGATAAATCAAGTGGAGATGGGGCCGAGGATGAAGGGGCAGGAGGAGGTCTGTGTGCAGCCAGCATCCACAATGAACACACACCAGGGGGAGTGCTGCTACTGCTCATCTGTGTGTGTATGTGTGTGTGTTTCTATGTGGCCATAAGAGTGTGTGTACACTGGAGCTTCCTAAAAATCATTACAAGTTTGAAGAAGTGAAGAGAAAAGAGCGAGTTTATGAATACAGTCAGTTTGTGGTTCAGCTCATGTATCAGGTTTGACGCTAATGGTAATGCAGCCTAGTTGAGAGGCAAACAGCAGCCCTGGCAGCTCTGTCTGTGTTTGTGTGTTTGTAGGTCTGCCAGGACACATCATAGGTGCCCATAGAGATCTCCGGTCTGAAATATTCATCCCTGTGCGCTCACCGCTCACCAAGACAGTGTGGTCCTAATTGCAGCATCAGACAGCTCCACCTCTCTGTCTCTGCGCTGCCTGGCTCTGGCTGCCGTGGATACCAGCCACATTGGTCTGTGTGTGGGTCCATGTGTGTGTGTGTGTCTGTATGGAGGTGGAGAAAGGTACTCACACTACTTTGTGCTTTGCTTACGTGTCTCCCAATCTGTCTGTTTATCTGTCTGTCTGTTTGTCTGTCTAGTTAGACTGCCTGACTAACTGGGTGTCTGTGTGTGTGTGTGTGTCTCTGTGTGTGTGTGGCTACAGGGTGTGCGTGGCTCAGGGATTCTTCATCAGTTCCCGTGCCAGACCATGCCCGGCCAAGCTGAACCCTCTTGTGGGATTTCTGTCTTTTAATTATAGTAACGATAGAGGATTCATTGTGGCAGTGGAAACAAGGGCCCATAGATTATTGATGATATGAGTGAGGGGCTTGGGGGTGTAGAGGGAGGGAGAGAGAGGGGATATTTCAAGAGAGAGAAGGAAAGAGAGAAAAAGAGAAGAAGAGAGAGAGAATGAGAGAAGGGGGAGAGACAGAGGGAGAGATTAGAGAGGGAGAGAGAAAGAGAGAGAGAGAAAAAGAGGAGAGAGAGAAAGAGAGAAGTGGAAAGAGAGAAGGGCAGAAAGAGGGTGATAAAGAGGAAGTGAGAGAGGTAGAGAGAAAGAGAGAGAGAGAGAGAGAGAGAGAGAGGCCTAAATAAATCACTGCCCTAGTCATAGCTACCTCCTCTCCTGTCATAATGTCCTTCATCTGCTACAGTACCATGTTTAGATGTCAGTGTCAGGGGATTATTCACATGATAAAATATGAGGCAAGATCGACATCTATAGGATATTAAGTGACACTGCATCCCGGCATGCTTTCTGTTTGCTTCATTGCTGCATCTCCTTTTCTACCAGTAGATGGTGGACTTTGGACACAAAGAGTTCCTGCCGTGGATCTTTTCATCACTTCTTCCCCCTGCCTCTTCTGTAATCCACCTCTCACAGTGGACCTGGTCCATGTCAACATGTGCTTTGTGATTCTCTCTTTTTCCCTACTCTGTTCCTCTCTCTCTCTCTCTCTCTTTTTCTCCGTCTCCCAGGGATTATCCCATCATTTGGTGAGTGTGCCTGTTGTCCTAACACATTCCAGATGGATGTAGGTCCAGGCCAGAGCCAGAGTACTCACTTTCTCAGTATGCTCAGTGTCTGGCATTGTCATCATCAGTCCTTATGGTACAATAATCTCTCTCTCTCTCTCTCTCTCTCTCTCTCTCTCTCTCTCTCTCTCTCTCTCTCTATCTCTCTCTCTCTCTCTCTCTGTCTCTCTCTCTCTCCTTCTGTCTCTGTCTCTCCTTCTGTCTCTGTCTCTCTCTCTCGCTCTCTCGCTCTCGCTCTCTCTCTCTCTCGCTTGTCTCTCTCTCTCTCTCGCACGCTCTCTCTCTCTCTCAACCTCTCTTTCTGTGTGTGTGTTTCTACTTGCACGCATGACCGTATGCATATAAATCTGGTTCCCACAGTGCCACCCCATACCCTATAACCACTACATGACCAGAATCATTGTATGTTGTGAACACATAGTTAGTATTTGCCAGCTGTGATGTGTCAGCGAGGTAACGCAGGTGGAGAGCAGAGGGATGAGTGAAGTGAGGACTGATAAACACTCTCTTTCTGTGTGACCTGCTATGAATTACGAGAACACCTGCTGTCCTGGGACAAAGCCTCTCTGTGATCCTTATAAATGAATGATTTCACATTTTACGTTGCTTTTGACGTCCAAACCCCAGATGCTTCAGCTTATTACCAACAGAACACTTGGCTGGCGCTCATGAGGAATTAGGGTGGGGCAGGATTGGACCCGACTGAGTGGGGGTGTGGATTATAGTTTCAATGGTCCATTACCTTTCCAAAGCCTTGCCATCTCCATGTACGTAGGCACCTACGTTTCTTTACATAGTATGATCTTCTCTGTTAATAGGACCAGCCACAGAGGTTCTATAGTTGACTATTACAGTGACTTGCACAGTATTCACCCCTTGGTGTTTTTCCTATTTTGTTGCATTACAACCTGTAAGTTAAATAGATTTTTATTTGGAGTTTACAAAATAGTCCAAATTGGTGAAGTGAAATTTAAAAAAAATACTTGTTTCAGAAAATATATATATTTTTTTTAAATATGGAAAAGTGGTGCGTGCTTAAACTCAGCAATAAAAAAAAGTCATCTCACTGTCAACTGTGTTTATTTTCAGCAAACTTAACATATGTAAATATTTGTATGAACATAACAAGATTCAACAACTGAGACATAAACTGAACAAGTTCCACAGACATGTGACTAACAGAAATGGAATACTGTGTCCCTGAACAAAGGGGGGGGGGGGGGGGTCAAAATCAAAAGTAACAGTCAGCATCTGGTGTGGCCACCAGCTGCATTAAGTACTGCAGTGCATCTCCTCCTCATGGACTGCACCATATTTGACAGTTCTTGCTGTGAGATGTTACCCCACTCTTCCACCAAGGCACCTGCACGGACATTTCTGGGGGGAATGGCCCTAGCCCTCACCCTCCGATCCAACAGGTCCCAGACGTGCTCAATGGGATTGAGATCTGGGCTCTTCGCTGGCCATGGCAGAACACTGACATTCCTGTCTTTCAGGAAATCACGCACAGAACGAGCAATATGGCTGGTGGCATTGTCATGCTAGAGGGTCATGTCGGGATGAGCCTGCAGGAAGGGTACCACATGAGGGAGGAGGATGTCTTCCCTGTAACGCACAGCGTTGAAATTGCCTGCAATGACAACAAGCTCAGTCCAATGATGATGTGACACACCGTCCCAGACCATGTCGGACCCTCCACCTCCAAATCGATCCCGCTCCAGAGTACAGTCCTCTGTACTCATTCCTTCTACGATAAATGCGAATCTGACCATCACCCCTGGTGAGACAAAACCCTGATTTGTCAGAGAGGAGCACTTTTTGCCAGTCCTGTCTTGTCCAGCGACGGTGACAAGTTGTTGCAGGTGATGTCTGGTGAGGACCTGCCTTACAACATGCCTACAAGCCCTCAGTCCAGCCTTTCTCAGTCTATTGCGGACAGTCTGAGCGCTGATGGAGGGATTGTGTGTTCCTGGTGTAACTTGGTCGGTCAGTTGTTTTTGCCATCTTGTACCTGTCCCGCAGGTGTGATTTTCGGATGTACCGATCCTGTGCAGGTGTTGTTACACATGTCTGCCACTGCGAGGATGATCAGCTGTTCTGTCTCCCTGTATCGCTGTCTTATGAGTCTCACAGTACGGACATTGCAATTTATTGCCCTGGCCACATCTGCAGTCCTCATGCCTCCTTGCAGCATGCCTAAGGCACATTCACGCAGATGAGCAGGGACTCTGGGCATCTTTTTTTGTGTGTGTTTTTAGAGTCAGTAGAAATGCCTCTTTAGTGTCCTAAGTTTTCATAACTGTGACCTCAATTGCCTACCGTCTGTAAGCTGTTAGTGTGACTGTGACCTTAAGGACCGTTCCACAGGTGCATGTTCATTCATTGTTTATGGGTCATTGAACAAGCATGGGAAGCAGTGTTAAAACCCTTTACAAATTAAGCTCTGTGAAGTTATTTGGATTTTTATGGATTATCTTTGAAAGACAGGGTCCTGAAAATGGGACGTTTCTTTTTTTGATGAGTTTATGTATTCACCCTCTTTGCTATGAAAGCCCTAAGATCTGTTGCAACCAATTACCTTCAGAAGTCATATAATTAGTTAAATCAAGTCCACCTGTGTGCAGTCTAAGTGTCACATGATCTGTCATATGATTTCAGTATGTATACACCTGTTCTGAAAGGCCCCTGAGTCTGCAACAATAAGCAAGGGGCACCACCAAGCAAGCGGCACCATGAAGACCAAGGAGCTCTAAAACAGGTCAAGGACAAAGTTGTGGAGAAGTACAGATCAGGGTTGGGTTATACATTTATTTTCAAAACTTTGAACATCCCACGGAGCACCATTAAATCCATTATTAAAAAATGGAACGAATATAGCACCACAGCAGACCTGCCAAGAGAGGGCTGCCCACCAAAAGTCACAGACCAGGCAAGGAGGGCATTAATCAGAGAGGCAACAAAGAGACCAAAGATAACCCTGAAGGAGCTGTATAAATGGGAGTATCTGTCCATAGGACTACTTTAAGCCATACACTCCACAGAGCTGGGATTTACGGAAGAGTGGCCAGAAAAAGCCATTGCTTAAAGAAAAGAAATAAGCAAACACATTTGGTGATCACTAAAAGTCATATGGGAGACTTCCCAAACATATGAAAGAAGGTACACTGGTCAGATGAGACTAAAAGTGAGCTTTTGGCCATCAAGGAAAACGCTATGTCTGGTGCAAACCCAACACCTCTCATCACCCTGAGAGCACCATCCCCACAGTGAAGCATGGTGGTGGAAGCATCATGATGTGGGGATGTTTTGTATCGGCAGGGACTGGGAAGCTGGTCAGAATTGAAGGAATGATGGATGGCACTAAATACAGGGAAATACTTGAGGGAAACCTGTTTCAGTCTTCCAGAGATTTCAAATCAAATCAAATTTTATTTGTCACATACACATGGTTAGCAGATGTTAATGCGAGTGTAGCGAAATGCTTGTGCTTCTAATTCCGACAATGCAGTAATAACCAACAAGTAATCTAACTAACAATTCCAAAACTACTGTCTTATACACACATGTGTAAGGGGATAAAGAATATGTACATAAAGATATATGAATGAGTGATGGTACAGAGCGGCATAGGCAAGATACAGTAGATGGTATCGAGTACAGTATATACATATGAGATGAGTATGTAAACAAAGTGGCATAGTTAAAGTGGCTAGTGATACATGTATTACATAAAGATGCAGTAGATGATATAGAGTACAGTATATACGTATACATATGAGATGAATAATGTAGGGTATGTAAACATTATATTAGGTAGCATTGTTTAAAGTGGCTAGTGATATATTTTACATCATTTCCCATCAATTCCCATTATTAAAGTGGCTGGAGTTGAGTCAGTGTGTTGGCAGCAGCCACTCAATGTTAGTGGTGGCTGTTTAACAGTCTGATGGCCTTGAGATAGAATCTGTTTTTCAGTCTCTCGGTCCCAGCTTTGATGCACCTGTACTGACCTCACCTTCTGGATGATAGCGGGGTGAACAGGCAGTGGCTCGGGTAGTTGTTGTCCTTGATGATCTTTATGGCCTTCCTGTAATATCGGGTGGTGTAGGTGTCCTGGAGGGCAGGTAGTTTGCCCCCGGTGATGCGTTGTGCAGACCTCACTACCCTCTGGAGAGCCTTACGGTTGTGGGCGGAGCAGTTGCCGTACCAGGCGGTGATACAGCCCGCCAGGATGCTCTCGATTGTGCATCTGTAGAAGTTTGTGAGAGCTTTTGGTGACAAGCCAAATTTCTTCAGCCTCCTGAGGTTGAAGAGGCGCTGCTGCGCCTTCTTCACGATGCTGTCTGTGTGGGTGGACCAATTCAGTTTGTCTGTGATGTGTATGCCGAGGAACTTAAAACTTGCTACCCTCTCCACTACTGTTCCATCGATTGGGATGGCGGTTCACCTTCCAGCAGGACAATGACCCTAAGCATACTGCTAAAGCAACACTCGAGTGGTTTAAGGAGAAACATTTAAATGTCTTGGAATGGCCTAGTCAAAGCCCAGACCTCAATCCAATTGAGCATCTGTGGTATGACTTAAAGATTGATGTACACCAGCCGAATCCATCCAACTTGAAGGAGCTGGAGCAGTTTTGCCTTGAAGAAAGGACAAAAATCCCTGTGGCTAGATATGCCAAGCTTATAGAGACATACCCCAAGAGACATGCAGCTGTAATTGCTGCAAAAGGTGGCTCTACAAAGTATTGACCTTTGAGGGGGTGAATAGTTATGCACGCTCAAGTTTCTAGTTTTTTTTGTCTTATTTCTTGTTTGTTTCACAATAAAAAAAAATAATTCCAGGTTGTAAGGCAACAAAATAGGAAAAATGTCAAGGAGAGTGAGTACTTTCGCACGCCACTGTATGTCATTCTATGGGACCAGCTTTCAAACCTCCACTCTGCTTAGTCTGAGCTCATTGAGCCAGAGCAGATCTGAGCCCGGGCTGAACTTGCCTCTGGGGGGGGCTGTAATAACTTTGGGGAAAAGCCCTGTCAACCCCTGCCCTTTTGACTGTCACATGGACAGAGATGCCCCATTTAGGAGAGGTTAGAGTTACATACTCCAGTCTGTCATAGGAGATGCAGTCTTCTCTCTCTGTGTGTGTTTATGTGTGTGCCCTGCAGCTGCCAGAGTCAATTCCAGGAGTTTTATGGTGTGTTTCTGTTGATGTATTCTCTTTCCAGGATGTCTGGCTCGAATTCTTCCAAGATCCCCAGGCTCTTTCACTCTTACACTGACACAGGAGGTAGATGTGTGCAGAGAAGGCGATGAAGCCAAACCCTCTAAAGCCATGCTTCTCAACTTGTTTCGACCTCGGGACCCAAATTGAATCAGGTTCTCAGTTGGACCCCAATATTCGCTTCACGAAAAATAATCATCAAAATACAACCTGGAAAATGATTTGTAATGCTATATTGATAGTAATGTAGCAATTATATGACATGGGAATAACGTTCCCACCTCTTTCATTGCCAATAATACAAGTTTGCTGATATTCTTGATGAAGAATGTTAATCAACTCAGGGCCGGAGTAATGCAGGGGCTCACCGGGGCTTAAGCCCCTGGACCAAGGCCTGTGAAGCAGCAACAACTAAACTTCAGCCATTGAAGAGAAGTGGGACAACATTCCAAAGGCCACAATCAACAGCCTGATAAACTCTATGCAAAGGAGATGCATGAGGCAAATGGTGGTCACACCACATTTTTTTTATTTTTTTATTTCACCTTTATTTAACCAGGTAGGCTAGTTGAGAACAAGTTCTCATTTGCAACTGCGACCTGGCCAAGATAAAGCATAGCAGTGTGAGCATACAACAAAGAGTTACACATGGAGTAAACAATTAACAAGTCAATAACACAGTAGAAAACGAAGGGGGGGTCTATATACAATGTGTGCAAAAGGCATGAGGAGGTAGGCAAATAATTACAATTTTGCAGATTAACACTGGAGTGATAAAAGATCAGATGGTCATGTACAGGTAGAGATATTGGTGTGCAGAAGAGCAGAAAAGTAAATAAATAAAAACAGTACGGGGATGAGGTAGGTGAAAAGGGTGGGCTATTTACCAATAGACTATGTACAGCTGCAGCGATCGGTTAGCTGCTCAGATAGCTGATGTTTGAAGTTGGTGAGGGAGATGAAAGTCTCCAACTTCAGCGATTTTTGCAATTCGTTCCAGTCACAGGCAGCAGAGTACTGGAACGAAAGGCGGCCAAATGAGGTGTTGGCTTTAGGGATGATCAGTGAGATACACCTGCTGGAGCGCGTGCTACGGATGGGTGTTGCCATCGTGACCAGTGAGCTGAGATAAGGCGGAGCTTTACCTAGCATAGACTTGTAGATGACCTGGAGCCAGTGGGTCTGGCGACGAATATGTAGCGAGGGCCAGCCGACTAGAGCATACAAGTCGCAGTGGTGGGTAGTATAAGGTGCTTTAGTGACAAAACGGATGGCACTGTGATAGACTGCATCCAGTTTGCTGAGTAGAGTGTTGGAAGCCATTTTGTAGATGACATCGCCGAAGTCGAGGATCGGTAGGATAGTCAGTTTTACTAGGGTAAGCTTGGCGGCTTGAGTGAAGGAGGCTTTGTTGCGGAATAGAAAGCCGACTCTTGATTTGATTTTCGATTGGAGATGTTTGATATGAGTCTGGAAGGAGAGTTTGCAGTCTAGCCAGACACCTAGGTACTTATAGACGTCCACATATTCTAGGTCGGAACCATCCAGGGTGGTGATGCTAGTCGGGCATGCAGGTGCAGGCAGCGACCGGTTGAAAAGCATGCATTTGGTTTTACTAGCGTTTAAGAGCAGTTGGAGGCCACGGAAGGAGTGTTGTATGGCATTGAAGCTTGTTTGGAGGTTAGATAGCACAGTGTCCAAAGACGGGCCGAAAGTATATAGAATGGTGTCGTCTGCGTAGAGGTGGATCAGGGAATCGCCCGCAGCAAGAGCAACATGCCGTCTGGTTTTCTGTTCCACGCCGACCACCTTTATTTCAAGGTATCGGTGACCAACAGATGCATATCTGTATTTCCAGTCATGTGAAATCCATAGATTAGGGCCTAATTTATTTATTGCAATTGACTGATTTCCTTATCTGAAGTGTAACGCAGTAATATCGTTTTATATTTTTGTTCAGTATTTGTACAGTATATATATTTCTATTTTACCTAGACACCCGTGACCTATTCAAAACCTCCCATGACCAAACCAGTTGAGAATCGCTGCTCTAAAGCCCACTGATGAACTCCCGATCTGTCCTCCCACATGTAAGCAAGTCAGAGTGAATAACACGGCTGGCAGCCTTCCCCCTCCTCTGACCAGCCTGCCTGCGGGATAAACATTCTCCCTGCTGTTTCAAGTTTGCCCCTCCCCCTTTCACCTAGTTGCACTCCTCCTCCACCAACCGCTGTGCTGTCTCCCTCATCACAGCCACACTCCCAGCCCAATACAGCCAAAGCCCTTCCCTGACCAGGGGCCAAATCCATCCAACTCGACTCTCCACTTTCCAAAGCCCCTCCTGCCTTGCGAGTGAAATTGCAGAATGGCCCTACAAATAACCCTGGGCCAGACTGGGACTGCCCCCTCTCCCTCCTTTAATTTTGTTTTCCTCTACTTCTCTATCCACCCCTTCTCTCTCTCTCTCTCTCTCTCTCTCTCTCTCTCTCTCTCTCTCTCTCTCTCTCTCATCCTGTCCTATGTGTCTCTTTGGCTTCAAGTTTCTCTCCTCTCCCCCACTCTGTCTATTTCCCTTTCTCCTCTTGGGCACTGGAACAGCTGTTTTTGTTTACATGCTGTGATTGCGACCTTTTACCAAGCGTCAGCCTCGTCTTGTTGTTGCTACTTCCCCTGCTACTAAGTCCTCTAAGGCACTTTAAGTTCCAGCCCACTCACCACTCACCGTTCTAGACTTGCCTGTAGCTGTCAGAACTTTATGGTGTTGAATGGAGTATGTGCAATACCATATATACAGTAAAGGCGTGTCGTTCTGTGGTTCATATTTACACTATTTGTTCTGTTCCTAATTAAATTGTTCTCCCCGTGCTATATGCTGATGTGTCCGGGTTGTTGTACATTGCTCTCCGGTACTCTTTTTTATGTGTTGGCTTTTGCGCAGTATACATCATCACAAATCTAGCTCCAAGACATTGGCAATCTGAAAGAACCATTTACCGGCACATTGAACCATGTTGCATGCTGTAGTTGAAGAACTCTGTGGACCAAGTGCTAAAAACAATGGCGCAATATGGGAATTCCTCCCATCTTTATGCACCTTCGCCATGGAACCATCTCTGCGCCTGATTCTCAGCTCTCTGTGGAACAGAACAGGAAGGAGACTGTTGACATTTTCCCTGCACCCTAAGTTGTTCTTCATCGTTAGATGAGTACCCAGCATGCCCTGAGTCACCATCAGATATACAGTGCAGGAGCTGTTTACTAAATTAGCCAGCCCATCATAGCACATGCCTCTCTGCCTCCATGCCTGATGCTGATTCTACTGCATTTATTATTATTTATTCCTAGGTTTGTCCGGTCACCCCTCTGTTTTTCCGTATTTTCTTTCTTCCTTTCCACTCTCTATATCCCGTTGTCTCTCTATTTCTCCCTGTTTGCCCCCCCCCCCCTGCTCTCTCTCTTTCTCCTCCCCCTCTCTCCCTCTGAGAGCACAAATCTCTCATTCACAAACAGAGGCCAAAAGAGGCTCAGCTGATGGGATGAGATTATCTTTTTTTTCTGATTACAAATCAACCTCAGCTTTAATATATACAAAAACACAACTCCTCTCCCTCCGGTCCATCCCTCCCCCTCTCTCTCCCCTCCCTTACTCTAGCTTCCCCCGCCCCCTCCCTGCCTCTGTCCCACCCCCTTCTCTCTCTCTCTCTCTCTCTCTCTGCCAGCTTCAAGGACGTGTCTCAATTACTCTTGTTGCACAGGTTGTGAGCGAGGGAAAGAGAGGGAGGAGAGAAAGAGAGATAAACACACTCCACCTACAACGTCAAACACGAGTAAGTGTCAGACAGAAACAGGCAGAGAGGAAGAAGGGAGGGAACAGGGGAGATAAAGGATAGGAGAAATAGCTGACCGTGAGTGAAAGAGGAGAGGGACAAAGTTAAACAAAGAGAAGTTCATCTGTTTTGTTTTTGAAGGGAGACAGTGGCAGAGAGGTATATAGAGAGAGAGGTAGACCCAGCAGAAGCAGGACTACTGTACAGTGTGTTGTGTTGGGACCTTCCTCCAGGGAGCGTAGTGGAGCAGAGCTTGGTGCCTGGTGAGAGAGTGACCTCCCTGGGACACAGACACAGCCATGGATCCCTCTGCGTTGGATGAGGTTGGAGACGAGTGCAAGGAGAGCAGGAAGATCCACTTTGCTGTGCAGTCCTCGGCACCCACTCAACTGGACCCCCGGCAAGTAGAGATGGTAAGTGAGAGAACTGGTATAACAGTGTCTGTGCTCGTACAGTCCGTATGTGTTTAGCTTGTCCTCAGTTACCTATGTGTGCGAGCGTGCAAGTTCATCGTGTTCTGTGTGTGTTGCGTCTGACCTGTGTGTCTAGTGTGTTTTCCTGTGTGCATCTCAGTTTCTCGTGTTACACACATGTGCTACAGATGTTCGACCTTACAGCCAAGCTGCGGGATATAACTTATAGTTGATCATGGTCACTGTCAGGGTTGGAACTTGTGGTTTACCAGACTGGGACAAACCTCGCCATATTGGACCGTCAGTCTCAGCTGTAGTGTGACTTCTCTTTTTTGTTGTTGTATCTTGATCTGTGGCCTGATCCTCTCTGTCTTTTTCTGATACATGGTTGAGAATACAGTGTTGTTGTATCTTGATCTGTGGCCTGATCCTCTCTGTCTTTTTCTGATACATGGTTGAGAATACAGTGTTGTTGTATCTTGATCTGTGGCCTGATCCTCTCTGTCTTTTTCTGATACATGGTTGAGAATACAGTGTTGTTGTATCTTGATCTGTGGCCTGATCCTCTCTGTCTTTTTCTGATACATGGTTGAGAATACAGTGTTGTTGTATCTTGATCTGTGGCCTGATCCTCTCTGTCTTTTTCTGATACATGGTTGAGAATACAGTGTTGTTGTATCTTGATCTGTGGCCTGATCCTCTCTGTCTTTTTCTGATACATGGTTGAGAATACAGTGTTGTTGTATCTTGATCTGTGGCCTGATCCTCTCTGTCTTTTTCTGATACATGGTTGAGAATACAGTGTTGTTGTATCTTGATCTGTGGCCTGATCCTCTCTGTCTTTTTCTGATACATGGTTGAGAATACAGTGTTGTTGTATCTTGATCTGTGGCCTGATCCTCTCTGTCTTTTTCTGATACATGGTTGAGAATACAGTGTTGTTGTATCTTGATCTGTGGCCTGATCCTCTCTGTCTTTTTCTGATACATGGTTGAGAATACAGTGTTGTCGTATCTTGATCTGTGGCCTGATCCTCTCTGTCTTTTTCTGATACATGGTTGAGAATACAGTGTTGTTGTATCTTGATCTGTGGCCTGACCCTCTCTGTCTTTTTCTGATACATGGTTGAGAATACAGTGTTGTTGTATCTTGATCTGTGGCCTGACCCTCTCTGTCTTTTTCTGATACATGGTTGAGAATACAGTGTTGTCGTATCTTGATCTGTGGCCTGATCCTCTCTGTCTTTTTCTGATACATGGTTGAGAATACAGTGTTGTTGTATCTTGATCTGTGGCCTGACCCTCTCTGTCTTTTTCTGATACATGGTTGAGAATACAGTGTTGTTGTATCTCCTTCTCGGCTGTTTCTGATACTTTATTCTTTGGCCTATTTAACTACGTGTCCCGTTGTCGCTGAATGTTGTCACTCTGGCCAGTTAAACCGTATAAAAGTCAACCATGGTTTGTGATATCGTTGTAGTCACAGAACTATAGTGAATGATTATACGAGTGACTAATATTTGTCTTCTTTTGGACTGCTAGCCCTTCTCACTTCACTTCTTCTATTCACTACTCAGTTTGTAGAGTCTGTTTCCCTGTCTTGCCTGGTTCTTTTCTACTGTTTGCCTGTAGTCATATAAAAATGGAACGGGACAATTCAGGTTCTTCTCCTTGGCCCTGCAGCCTGTCGACAGTGTGTTTTATTTTAGTCCGGGAGAAAGTGGGTCAAAGTAGGAGTTGGTTGGCTGCTGTGTGAGATCCAGGCCAGTGGCTCAGCCCCAAAAGATGCAGAGAGAGAGAGAGAGCGAGAGAGAGGAGATAGAGAAATAGAGAGCGAGGAAGACAAGAACGCTATACGATGGAGGAGTGCAGAGAAAAGGCACAACCTGTTTTCTCTCTCTTTCACCTGTCTGGTGTCAGATCCCTGAGCTGCTGTCCCTGTTACAGAGCTCTATCTCACATCAGCTAATAGTTTGGCATGGCACTGTCTCCATGCTTTAGCCTGATTGAATCACTTACCGTGTGCAGTCTCTGACTCAAGGACACGACTGCAGCACTCAAACATCTTGGGACGTGAACCCATGACCCTCTCCTCTCCCTGTCCAACGGCCTTCTCTGCTTCAGCCCTGAAACCCTCGCTCTCTCTCTCTCTCTCTCTCTCTCTCTCTCTCTCTCTTAAAGAAGTGTTAAAACCCTCTGGTCTCTTAGTCAACGTTTTTCTGTTCTGTTCATGGCTCTCTTTCTTCCTTTTTCTCTGTGGAACTGTTGCTCAATCTCCCCTTACATCAGATGTTGTGAGCAGCTGCAGGCAGGCTCCCCCCCTCCCACCCTCCATGGGGCATCGTGTCTGGCTGGCACCCCCATCCGGATAGCAGAGGCTGGGGTCATCTGGTTTATTTGAAAGCAGTTTAGATAGTTTACAGTAAAGTCCACAGTAACGTTCACATCTACAGAGAGGTGCAGGTTAAATGGTGCTGACTGTACTCTCCTCTGGGAGAGGCTCCATGAAGGGACTGCTGTCTGTGAGTTGTGTTGTTTGTTTGTGTGTGTGCGTGTGCGTGCGTGTGTGTGTGTGGGAAAGTATTGAGGTGTGTGTAGTTGCCATACCACACAAACTGTCACAGGAACGACAAAAAGGGAGTGTGGGGAGAGTGGAGGATGTTTTACAGCTGTGTGTGTATGTGTGTGTGTGTGGTTGTGTGTGTGTGTATGTGTGTGTGTGTGTGTGTGTGTGTGTGTGTGGTTGTGTGCGTGTGTGTGTGTATGTGCATGTGTGTGTGTGGTTGTGTGCGTGTGTGTGTGTGCGTGTGTGTGTGTGTGTGTGAGGGCATGTGTTTGTATTACAGAAGATATAATCTAGCAGTGGTTATTTTGGGTCCCCAGGGACACTGGGGTGGGCATAGTTAATGACTACGACTCACTTTTAGGAGACCCTCATTATCCCACAGCATTAAACATACCCACACATGTATACAAACACACTCAAGGCCAGTGTTTACTACACAAATCACTTCAATTATGTTAGCGCCACAGTTTTAATGACAGCTTTCAACTCTAACTACGTAGACTGCAGTACAGTTAGTATACTAATCTAGCAGAGGCCCATAGGAGTCATTTACCCGGAAGCACAGCTAACATGATTTAATAAACAGCACCGTCACAATGACCAGTATAATACCACAGGGTTGTTTCCATGACGACCGACCGCACAGCGAACGTTCCACAGCCTCCGTCACAGATCACCTCTGAAAGGTCACTGTTTTAATGGAGAAATGTCTCTTTGTGTCTGGGTCGTTTGCATAGGCACTAGCTTGCACATGTGTAAACGTCTGAGTGCGTTCAGGATCCTGATTTCTGCCCTGGGGGGTTTTAATGTGAGCGCGGCTCCCATAGCTGACACCTAGTGTGCCCTGGACCTGACTCAGACAGAGAGAGAGAGAGAGAGAGAGAGAGCGAGAGCACGGAAACATGCCCCACGGTAAGGTGACCAGATTTTGGATATGAAAATCGGGTACATTTTTGTTGTGGCTAGCGGCGCCCAAAAATTATAAAAACAATGTCATGGAACTATATTTAATACATTTTCGCTATAGTTCTTTCAAATAGTTGATGTAATTATAACACATAAATGGATTACCCATGCTAGACTATCTAGTAATTTTAAAGTTTGGTGCCGTGGTTAAAATGTTTCACTGATCAAATGTTTGCCTGAACATTCTCATAAAAGGGCTATGGTGAAGCCCTGGGAGCAAACAAGTTTGGTACAGGGACAGATAACATTTTTACATGCAAATCTGGTTGGATACAGCGTTGGATTATTGAAATATCAGACTCAATTTAACTCCAAAGTTGCTTTTCTCTTTCTGAGGGCTAATCGGGGACATATCTGGGGACATTTCTGGGGTTGAGATGTTCATAATGGACACAGATTAGGGTCATCGTTCAGACCGAGAGGCTCCAGTTGATTCACTCACAGTGAGTCGGCCCGCCCCATCCGTCTATGGACTAAACACACAACACGAGCCCTCTCCATACTAATCCCAATGTAAATCCACCTCTGATCCTATGGATTGATAGAGAAACTCAGGGGACCAAGGGTATCAAAGTACACCAGAGGGCAACAACCACCCAGTCATCTATTTTAGGTCCAATCTAAATTAATCCAGTAAATGGAATAGAGAGCTTCTGTTGGGGTGAAAAGGGGTGAACAACCTCACCCTACCTCACTCTCCTAGGTTACGTGCCCTTCCTCTGGCTGGGCGTCACACAGCAACCTTTGGTTCAGCGAGTGTTTGTGTGGTAACACTGTGGATCTGACGGACTGTCAATATGCACTCCGAACCAGAGCTTCTCAGCGTGGGACCCAGAGCACAGAGCATGCTGGGTTGGTAAGACATCAGGATCATTTAGGCTGCATGTGTGTGCCATGTCACCGGACTGGGTTCTAATCCAGAGGTGATTCGTTGATGCAGTTTATCTGCCAATGGGATGATTCTAACGATGTGTATTCCATATTTTATGCTTATTTAGGTGTTCCATTAGTTATAGCTCACTCACAACAAAAGACAGTGCCTTTTTCCCCCCTCTCTAAGGTCATCACCAGCTCTTTGTTGATGATTGTCTCGCTATCAATAACAGCATCAGTGGAATTGATTGGGCTGGTGTAATCAAAGCACTATGGATGACCTTACAAAGTAACAGCTGTTAATTAATTAAAAAGATAGTTAACTATTGTCTGACAGTAACACAAAAAAATGTAGAAAACAATGGCTTAATCATGCACATAACAATAAGGACTTATTTTTTTAAACTTGCACCATTTTGTTTTGTTGTGTTCATTTGAGAGAAGCGTGTGTCTGTGTGGCTACCTTAAAGAACAACTGCCCCTTAGGCTAATATCTAAATGAGAAGTTGTTTTCTATGTGGCGTCAATATGAGTCAGAAACAGTTATTCTACTGTCAAAACTGACCACGCTACAAAGTGTAAATAGGAGTTTTGTGAGACTTGTGGTCTTGACTGCATCACAATGTAAATGAAGGTTGGGTTTGTTTCAATCCTGCCCACAGCTGGCAGCACACAATTCGGAGTGTAGCTGGTGACCAGGTGACCCGATCGTGGTAAATTTCGGTTAGCTTTGGATATCAGTATGGGGCTAGATAGGGAGCATCGGTAAATTTAACAATGTACATACGACAATATATTAAATTCCAATAGCTCCAAATTTCAATGACTTAAAACCTCAAACCAACTATAAATAAATTAATTCATATACAAATATTGAAAGCATTTCATGAGAAAACTACAAGGAAAATATTGTCTAATTTACATTGTGTAATTTATCGACGGTCCCTAACTAGTCCTGGATTTAGGCTATCCAAAGTAAAACCAATTTTGCTACGATTGCACACCAGCCGGCTGAAGCTAATTGGCTAAATTATTTGCCTAACTCTTCCAATCTGCGACACACACACAAGACAATTCAGTCATGGCACCTAGAATTTCCTTATTAACCAAATATAAAGTGAGGCCTAATCACGAAGTGTGGTCGTCCTTTAAATAGATCAGGAGGAAGTGGCTTTGCGACTCCCCTCCACAGTGACCACGTAATTTGGTTGTATTGTGGTTGTGTGTCTGTTGTTACAACTGTCAAGTTTTCCTCAGCATGTGTGTGTTTACTTTGCAGTATGTGTGCGCAGGTGTTTGTGCAAGCGTGTATGGGGTTTTGCGTGCACACTGCTGTGATCAGGGCTGGCTAGATTACTTTTAAAATTTAATCCATTACAGTTACTAGTTACCTGTCCAAAATTGTTACTTTTGGATTACCCAAACTCAGTAATGTAATCGGATTACTTTAAGATTACTTTTAGATTACTTTCCCTTTAAGAGGCATTAGAAGAAGACAAAAAGGATCCATCAAACACATTATTTTGGTGTGTCATCATAGTGACTTGTGGTCACGCTCGCTCAGGTGGAACAAACTTAAACTTGTGCCATTTTTCAATGCTGAATTAATTGTCATTGAGAAAACAGAAAGGTGTCAAAATGTAATTTTTCGCCAACATCCTTTCAGAATTTAAAAGTAATCCAAGAAGTAATCATCTATTTTTTCAAAAAGTATCTGTAATCTGATTACAATCTTTTTTTGCTGGCAATTGATAACAGATTTTGTTTTGTAATCAGATTACATGTAACTGACTACATGTTATCAGTTACTCCCCAACTCTGGTTGTAAGGGTGAGGGTGTACATTTGCATATCTAGATAAGATCTTGTTCTATTAGGAAAGTGAATCCCATACTAATACTGCTCCTCTTTTTAATTGAATCATATTGATAGACTATAAATAAACCCAGGCTTTACATGCTTCCTATGATCAATGTTTTCCATGTGGCTTCTCTCTCTCATTATTTAACTGTAGTCAATATGAATGTTTCTCTCTTGTGTAGTGTAGAAGACCTATTCCTTTTATGTGACTGTATGTGCTCATACATGTGCGTGCCTGTCCTCTGTGAGTCTGCAGGTGTTGTATAAACAGGTAAAGCACAAATATTGAAAGTAGGCAGAGTGATTTGTGGTGTGATGACACTATAGGCAGTCATCATAAGATCAACCAGAGAGCACTTCAAGAGCATGGGGGCTTATTATGAAGTAACGTGTGTGTGTGTGTGTGTGTGTGCGCTGCTAAAATGCTACCACCCAACCCCGGTGTTATGATAAACGAGTTCCCTGTTGCCTGTTGGCTTTGGGTACACACATATACAGCACTGCAACAGCGCTCTCCATAAATCACACCTAGCACAGCCTACCTAAATGTCAACTCCATAGGAATTAACATTATATCTTGTGAAATGATTACCCCACGCTATGAATATAATTTCAGTAAAATGCATTCATTTACATAATCTCAGACCCTATTCTAAACATGCACATCCACATAGTAGGTAGTCTTACACATGTGCACTCTTGTACTCCAGCCAGCCAGCCAGTCAGCCAGCCAGACAGTCAGCCAGCCAGACAGTCAGCCAACCAGCCAGCCAGCCAGCCAGCCAACCAGCCAGTCAGCCAGTCAGCCTGTGAGCTACAGGCTCTCAGCAGTGCACCCTGCTGCTGTGACCTTAACAGCAGTACCATTTCCGATGAGGGGAGAAAGAGGAAGGATTCCGATCTTACAGCTCTGTTGCAAACAACAGTGGTTGGGGTTCTGGATCTGTCATGCTAGCTGATCCTATCAGGAGTGGACCAGAGGGTTGGGTCAGTACCAGGACCAAGAACTGCTCACATGGGTCTGGGTTTACAGTGGCAAGAAAAAGTATGTGAACCCTTTGGAAATACCTGGATTTCTGCATAAATTGGTCATACAATTTGATCACAACTGGTCACAACAGTAAACAAACACAGTCTGCTGAAACTAATAACACATAAACAACTATATGTTTTCATGTCTTTATTGAACACACCATGTAAACATTCACAGTGTAGGGTGGGAAAAGTATGTGAACCCTTGGATTTAATAACTGGTTGACCCTGCTTTGGCAGCAATAACCTCAACCAAATGTGTTCTGTAGTTGCGGATCAGACCTGCACAACGGTCAGGAGGAATTTTGGACCATTCCTCTTTACAAAACTATTTCAGTTCAGCAATATTCTTGGGATGTCTGGTGTGACCTACTATCTTGAGGTCATGCCACAGCATCTCAATCTGATTGAGGTCAGGACTCTGACTGGGCCACTCCAGAAGGTGTATTTTCTTCTGTTAAAGCCATTCTGTGGTGATTTACTTCTGTGTTTTGGGTCGTTATCCTGTTGCATCACTCAACTTCCGTTGAGCTTCGATTGGCGGACAGATAGCCTAACATTCTCCTGCAAAATGTCTTGATAAACTTGGGAATACATTTTTCCGTCGATGATAGCAAGCTGTCCAGGCCCTGAGGCAGCAAAGCAGCTCCAAACCATGATGCTCCCTCCACCATACTTTACAGTTGGGATGAGGTTTTGATGTTGGTGTGCTGTGCCTTTTTTTCTCAACATATAGTGTTGTGTGTTCCTTCCAAACAACTCAACTGTAGTTTCATCTGTAGTTTCATCCACAGAATACTGTGGAACATCCAGGTGCACTTTTGCAAACTTCAGAAGTGCAGCATTGTTTATTTTGGACAGCAGTGGCTTCTTCCGCTGTGTCCTGCCATGAACACCATTCTTGTTTAGTGTTTTGTATATCGTAGACTCGTAAACAGAGATGTTAGCATGTTCCAGAGATTTCTGTAAGTCTTTAGCTGACACTCTAGGATTCGTCTTAACCTCATTGAGCATGCTACGCTTTGCTCTTGCAGTCATCTTTGCAGGACGGCCACTCCTAGGGAGAGTAGCGACAGTGCTGAACTTTCTCCATTTATAGACAATTTGTCTTACCGTGGACTGATGAACATCAAGACTTTTAGAGATACTTTTGTAACCCTTTCCAGCTTTATGCAATTCTTAATCTTAGATCTTCTGAGATCTCTTTTGTTCGAGGCGTGGCCTTGTCCCGGACCTGCTGTTTTCGACTCTCTCTCTCTCTACCACACCTGCTGTCTCTAACTCTGAATGCTTGGCTATGAAAGCCAACTGACATTTACTCCTGAGGTGCTGACCTGTTGCACCCTCTACAACCCCTGTGCTTATTATAATCATTTTTTTGACCCTGCTAGTCATTTATGAACGTTTGAACATCTTGGCCATGTTCTGTTATAATCTCAACCCGGCACAGCCAGAAGAGGACTGGCCACCCCTCAGAGCCTGGTTCCTCTCTAGGTTTCTTCCTAGGTTCCTGCCTTTCTAGGGAGTTTTTCCGAGCCACCGTTCAACTACACTTGCATTGCTTGCTGTTTGGGGTTTTAGACTGGGTTTCTGTAAAGCACTGTGTGACATCGGCTGATGTAAAAAGGGCTTCATAAATACATTTGATTGATTGATTGATCCACGGTATAGTGCGATTGGAATTTAAAGGCAATGTTCCCGATGCATATGTCAACTTAATCGGAAATAACCCTTCCATTTCAATCGCACTATACTGCGGATCTTCCGCGATGCGGATTGAATCGGCCCCTTAGTGTATGTATAAGAAAGGACGAAGGTGGAACAGTGGAACAGTCCTGTGTTTGTATTCGACTGACTCTTGACCGATGGCTAATTAACTGAGCAGTGGGGTAGTGTAGTGGGCAGGTGGGTGAGGATGGGTACTGGGGTAGGTGTGACATCATACTGCCAGTAGCTATAATTACTTCCTGTATGTGTGGTCAGTGGAGAAGCTGCTTCCTCATAGTACCAATCTGTTGACTCAGTTAACCATTGGTGGGGTCAAAGGTCTCTTCTGATGTTCGCTGGTTACTCATCGAATCCCAGTGAATGGTGTCTGATATCATCATATATTCTACTGTGACACTAGGATGAGTGTGAGTGGATCTGACAGAGGTGTGACATGATAGAGCTCCCAAGTGGCGCAGCTTTCTAAGGCACTGCATCTCAGTGCAAGAGGTGTCACAACAGTCCCTGGTTTGAATCCAGCCAATGGCGACAGCGAGTCTTACTGGGGTCCGACACATAACGAAAAATACATTACAGACAAAATACTTTACAATGTATGTACATTTAAAAACATGAAACATTAATGACATCAAACACATCCAAGATGTGGTTTCCATGTGGTTGATACCATTCCATTGACTCCATTCCAGCCATTATTATGAGCCATCCTCCCCTCAGCAGCCTCCACTGACATACATGTCAGTACATACACACAACAAGTAGGTCACATGGGGGAGAGGCGTTGTGCCGTGAGGCGTTGTTTTATTTGTTTTTTGAAATCAGGTTTGCTGTTCACTTGCACTATTTAAGATGGAAGGGAGTTCCTTACACTCATGGCTCTGAATAATACTGTACGTTTCCTTCAATTGGTTCTGGACCTGGGGACTGTGAAAAGACCCCTGGTGGCATGTCTGGTG
This sequence comes from Oncorhynchus kisutch, assembly GCF_002021735.2. Taxonomy (NCBI): domain Eukaryota; kingdom Metazoa; phylum Chordata; class Actinopteri; order Salmoniformes; family Salmonidae; genus Oncorhynchus; species Oncorhynchus kisutch. The sequence continues at coordinate 53,149,787 of NC_034183.2, read as the reverse complement.
GGGTAAGTGTGTCACACCTGCTCCCGCTCCCCCTCTCTGGCATTGGACTCACCTGGACTCCTTCACGTGGTTGATTACCCCCTGTATATCTGTCTGTTCCTCGGTGGTGCTCCCTGTGTCCACATGAATTGTTATGTGTTCCTGTCCTGACACTGTTCCTGTTCCTGTTCCGTTTCATGTCCGTCAGCTATTAAACCTTCACTCCCTGTACCTGTTTCTCATCTCCTGCGACGATCCTTACAGAATGCGGACACCATTATGAGAAGCATCAGGGAGTTTTTTAGGGTTTTGTTTTGTTGGTGACGTCGGACCCGGGGGCCGCCGCCGATGGACCCGCCCAGCCTAAGCTGTCATGCCCTAGCTGGCTCAAGAGGTTTCCTTGCCCCGGTTGGCTCAGCAGGTTCCCATCTCACTTCATGCTTCAGTCAGCTCGCTGGGCTCACATTGCCTCAGCCAGCCCATTGTTATTCATTTTTGTTTTTGGTGACATTGGGCTTGGATTCTGCCCGCCGATGGAACTGGGGCTGGCTAAGTTGGCTCGTCGGGCTTTCACGCCCTAGCTAGCTCTTGAGGTTTCCTTGCCTTGGTTGGCTCGGCAGGCTCCCATCATGTCATGCTTCAGCCGGCCCATCGGGCTTTCACGCATCAGCTGGATCGTCAGGCTCCAACGCCTCAGCCGGCTCGCAAGGCTCACCCTGGGGGTGGGTGGGTGGGGTACTGTCACGCCTGCTCCCTATCCCCCTCTCAGGCGCTCGAGGGCGCCATGCTACCCTTCTTTTTTTTTGTACCTGTCACCATCATTACGCGCAGCAGCACTCATTGGACTCACATGGACTCCTTCACGTGGTTGATTACCTCCTGTATATCTGTCTGTTCCTTGGTGGTGTTCATGTGTCCGCATCAATTGTTATGTGTTCCTGTCCTGACACTGTTCCTGTTCCGTGTCATGACCGTCAGCTATTAAGCCTTCACTCCCTGTACCTGCTTCTCGTCTCCTGCGTCAATCCTTACAAAGTGTGTGTGTCAGTGCAGGGTGTAAGTTGACTATGCAAACAATTTGGAATTTCCAACACCGCTCTGGCTGTAGGGATGCTCTGACCCCCTATTTCGGTTTGTTTACCCAAAGCTACAACCTGCTATCTTCGATCCACATGCAGCCCGCATGTGCTGTACGTCTCTTCCTTCAAACACGATGATCATCAATGTCTCTTGTGTTTCAGTTCTTTTTAGTTCATAACCTCATAATACCAGCAGCATTCTGTTCAAGTAGGGAGAGAGATGTTCTTTATTTCTCTATTATATTTTGTTATCTGCCACCAAAAGAATTTCATTACTTTTCGGTCTGTGCTGAGTTTCCAAACCACGTCAGCACCACCAGGCTTTTGATTTAAACCTTTGATGTTTTTGTTCTTGACAGAAGTGTTGCAGGGTTGCTAATGCCTCTTAATAGAAACAGAATCGCAGTGCACAAAGGGAAGGATTACTTTTCACTTTATTGTGTCGTTGCCTTTAGCACTTAGTGCGACCTAAAGGTCCAACCATTTAATTTGTCTGGGCTCTCCCAGGGCCTGACACGGAGAGGAAGGGTGATACCACGGGAGAATTGAATAGAGTGAGTCCTACTGCCTTAAGAGTTCAGGCAGACACAGAGCTGTGATAGCAGAGGGTGAATGAGGCTTTGCAGCTATGTGCTCTTAATCAGAGATGGACAGAGCAGAGATGAAGGGGTTAAAGAGAGAGAGGGGGTACAGGGATGGAAGTGTGGATTAGAGGGAGAGAATAGTAGCAGATGGGATATTGATCTGCTTGTGTGAGAGAGAGAGAGATTTTAATGAGTTGTGTTTGACAGTGTTATGTTGGATGGGTGGTTAGTCACTCCTCAGTCGTGAGTACGTGCCTGGTTGCACACGTAAGTGTACTTTTAATTCCATAAAAGTTGCCATGCACATACGCAAACACTATTCCCGGTTGGTGTAGCTCATGAGTGTCTGTGTGAGGCCGGGCATCCTAATTGTACTGTATATCAATCACTTGTAAATCTATGTGCGTCTGAGTTAAATTATGGCCCAATGACCACAGTGAGAGAGACAAGGACGGACCGACCGCCCCTAAGTGCTGCCTCCACCTCTATCTCTGGGATCTGCCACACGCTGGGCTAATGAGATGGGCTAATGTAATGAAGAAGTACCTATACCTGGGGGACAGGACAGGACATCCCCTAGGGTTGACAGGGGATTCTAACATTTGGGAGTGTCTGTCATTGTGTTGTGTTGACATTGCAGGTGCCGGGTGGATATAGCGTCTCCCTTTAGAGATGGCTGGTATGACATAGTAGAGCTCTGCAGCAGCATTAGCTAGAGAGAGCCTCTCTCTCTGCTACGCAGGGTCCCCTGGGGGGTCCTCAGATCTAGTTTACACTGTTCTACTGCTGTCTTTTAATAGGCTGGCCCGTTAGCTGGCCTATCTACGAGGACCACCTCTGGAGAGCAGACCCACATCAGCCAGACCTGCACCCCACTCAGCAATGCAAGGGGCGCTAACCCTCACACTCTCTCTTGTTCTATACACACACATGCATGCACACACACACACACACACACACACAGTACCAGTGAAAAGTTTGGACACAAACTCATTGTTTATTTGTACTCTTTTCTACATTGTAGAATAATAGTGAAGACATCAAAACTATGAAACAATGAAACAACACATATGGAATCATGTTGTAACCAAAAAAGTGTTAAACAAATCAAAATATATTTTAGATTCTTCAAAGTAGACATCCTTTGCCTTTGACAGCTTTGCACACTCTTGGCATTCTCTCAACCAGTTCACCTGAAATGCTTTTCCAACAGTCTTGAAGGAGATCCCACTTATGCTGAGCACTTGTTGACTGCTTTTCCTTCACTCTGTGGTCCAACTCTTCCCTACTCATCTAAATTGGGTTGAGGTCGGGTGATTGGGGTGGCCAGGTCATCTGATGCAGCACTCCATCACTCTCCTTCTTGGTAAAATAGCCCTTACACAGCCTGGAGGTGTGTTGGGTTATTGTCCTGTTGAAAAACAAATGACAGTCTCACTAAGCGCAAACCAGATGGGATGGCGTATCGCTGCAGAATGCTGTGTTAGCCATTCTGGTTAAGTGTGCCTTGAATTCTAAATATATCACAGACACTGTCACCAGCAAAGCACCCCCACACCATCACACATCCTCCTACATGCTTCACGGTCGGAACAACACATGCGGAGATCATCCGTTCACCTACTCTCTGTCTCACAAAGACACAGCTGTTGGAACCAAAAATCTCAAATTTGGACTCATCAGACCAAAGGACAGATTTCCACTGATCTAATGTCCATTGCTCGTGTTTCTTGGCCCAAGCAAGTCTCTTCTTCTTATTGGTGTCCTTTGGTAGTGGTTTCTTTGCAGCAATTCAACCATGAAGGCCTGATTCACTTAGTCTCCTCTGAACAGTTAATGTTGAGATGTTTCTGTTACTTGAGCTCTATGAAGCATTTATTTGGGATGCAATTTCTGAGGCTGGTAACTCTAATGAACTTATCCTTTGCAGCAGAGGTAACTCTGGGTCTTCCTTTCCTTTGGCGGTCCTAATGAGAGCCAGTTTCAGTTGGTTTTTGCGACTGCAAATAAAAAAAAATCCGCAATGACTGACCTTTGTGTCTTAAAGTAATGATGGACTGTCATTTCTCTTTGCTCATTTGAGCTGTTCTTGCCATAATATGGACTTGGTCTTTTGCCAAATAGGTCTATCTTCTGTATTCCACCCCTACCTTGTCACAACACAACTGATTGGCTCAATCACATTAATAAGAAGGAAAGAAATTCCACAAATTAAATGTTTAACAAGACATACCTAATTGAAATGCATTCCAGGTGACTACCTCATGAAGCTGGTTGAGAGAATGCCAAGAGTGTGCAAAGCTGTCATCAAGGCAAAGGGTGGCTACTTTGAAGAATCTCACATATGACATTTATGTTGATTTGTTTAAAACTTTTTTGGTTACTACATGATTCCATATGTGTTATTTCATATGTAGAAAATAGTACAAATAAAGAAAAACCCTTGAATAAGTAGGTGTGTCCAAACGTTTGACTGGTACTATACATGCATGGACATGCACACATGCACACACACAATGTCAACCATTGAACCATGTCATATGAATCCCACGTGAGTCAGTCACACATTATTGAATGCAGGAGTGAAGAGCAGAGAAGGGTTGTTGTGTCCGGAGCAAATGACTTGGTCCTACCAGCTCAGTTCAGTCTTCCATACCCCTATGCTACTGATTAAAATACAATCGCTGAGTCGACTCACACAGCCCATTAGTGCCAACGGTTTTATATATAGAAAGAGAAACATCCAAGGGGGAGGTGTGAAAGTCCCATAAATCAAAGTAGGTTCAAAACTCTCTTTCCGCTCACCATCACTACAGTTCTACACACACACACACACACACACACACACACACACACACACACACACACACACACACACACAGCAGCTGAGGGGAGGCTGGCTTATAATAATGGCTGGAATGGAGTAAATATGTGACCCACCATCTGTTAAAATAAGGTCTCCTTTTGATTTAACCTTAGTGTAACCAGGTGAGTCAAGCACCTTCTTACTGATAATGACGGCCTGGCTCTCTTGAAGCTTGAGAGCTGTAATATTCCCCCTGTGCTTGTAGGCTCAGTGGAGGACAGGCAGTCCCGTGGGGAGACACATAACGGCTGCAGCCCCACCTGTGGAGCCCATGAGTGGCCCTGTGACAGCTCATCAACAGCCCACGTCTGAGGCCCAAATGGCAGCCTATTCTCATATAGTGGACTACCTTTGACCAGGGCCCGCCCCAGGTGCGCTATATATGGAATAGGGTGCCATTTGGGATGCATTCCTGCTCTTACAAAGCTGCTGAGAGGGCAGAAACACTGGGACTGATACTTAAGGATACTGAACAATGGCTGCAACTGAGGAGAGTGGGAGTGGGGGGGGGGGGGGGGGTAAAGTATAGCAGGAGTAATCTCACATGCTGTGCCCCTGTATAAAAGCGTCCATGTGAAAGTCACAGACGATCTTATGTAACGACAGAAGTGGGGCGATTGAAAGACTGGAAAATTACAAGTGGCTGTGTGTTATGTCATCTGGCCTGTCCCACCGTCATCCGCCCTGCTGCCACCGTCACCCAGCCGGATGTGTGTGTGTACGAGAAATGCCAGCTGTGTGTCTGTGCGTTGACCCGTAAACACGGCGCATATTATTTTTGGAAATGGCATGTGTGCATAATCACTGTGCATTGATGCCTGTCACAATAGCCGTTACTCACCCTGACCCCTCTATGCGTTTATAGCTGTATATACTCACCTTCTCTATAATCAAGGGTGACCTTTTCCTGGAAGCAACTTGACGCCATTCATTGGTCCATTACACGAAGTCCCGAATCACTCTAGCAGCCCTAATAGTCTACAGGTAGTAGTGGCAGTAAAGAGGTTTAGGGTTAAACATTATCGTCTCTTCATTAACATGGGGAGGCCAGTTGTGATGTTAGTAAGAGCTGAGTCACTCATCACACGCACACTCTCTGAGGGTCCATACACACACACATACTGTATAAATCATTTTGTTATACCACAATGACCTTAATTATCCAGCAACACCCTTTCAGCTCTAGGGCAAAAACACATACGCTTGCTCTGTCCCCCCTGTCTCTCTCTCGTTCACCCTCTCGCTCTCTACCTTTTTGAGCTCCCTTGACATTTGTTATTTTAATTTATCTTGCTCCGTCTGCCTCGCTCTTCTTCTCTCTCTCCTCTCTCTTCCTCTAAAGAACAACGGCATCTCAGAGCTCACAACCAGAGCCCCAGGAAGATCAGTCCTTGACATATCTGGATTGGTAGTACGTATAAGACCAAGACACATCCCAGTATAGTAGCTGGGACATGGGCCTGGCTAGCATCTGGTCTGCTGTGCTCTGTCTTACCCACTCTTCCACTACCACCTCAGGCAGGCGAGGGGGTTGGTTTTTATCCAGCAGAGGTATCAGGTGTCAGACAGGCTGACCAGCAGCAGCAGTCACAGCAACAACCAGGGCCCCTCGCCAGGTCAGTGGAGAGAGATGGAGACGTAGGGGGTCACACAGTGAGGGGGCCCTGCTGGGATGTCTCCCACTGAGGGAGAAGAGAGACGGCATTCAAGCTGAGCGCCATGATGAGATTACAGAACCCGGCGGGCACAGCCCGGGGATGTGGGGGAAGGGAAGAGTGATGGGTGAGAGAGAAAGAGGAAAACGATCGGAGAGGGAGGGGGAGGTTGAGAGAGAAGGTTGTAAAGAAACAGAGGAGGGGGATTGAGGACATTGTCATGTCACTGTCAAGGAATGAAGAATGATATGTGGGGTGAACAGGATAAAGGGAGGAGAGGATGAAGTGGAATGGGAAGTGGGGGATGAGAGGGAGAGAGGGGAAGTGAGGAGAAATACAGAACCTTCATGAGGAGATTAGGATGTGTTGTGTGGCCCACCAAGCCTGTGCTTTGGCAACAGTGACCTGCTTGCTCTGACGCACAGCTCCCAGACCCAGGATGTTTTCCAAATGGAACCCTATTCCCTCGATAGTGCACTACTTTTGACCAGAGTTTTGCCCGGGACACATGGGTCTCTGGGGAATATGTAGGGAATATGGTGCGATTTGGGATGCAGACTCTGTTTGCCCTGGTTAACTAGAGGAATGAGATCCACAAGGTCAAACACAAACACATCCAGAGAGCAACTTCATGGAAAATAGAGAAGTGCTACTGATGTTGTGTGAGACCATAAACAGAGAGGAGCAAAGGTTCAGGCTATGGCCAAGGTTGGCTGGTCTAGATCTAGAGAGAACCCGCTGGTTACAAACGGGTTAAAACAACATTGTTTCAACTTCATGTGTCAACGTATTGTGTGACTTGTTGTCTACGTGGAAAATAAATTATATATTTTTTTTTAAGTCATCAATGTAAACTGTTGTTTTGAAGGTCAAATTTCAACCACAGACTTATGTGATCATGGTAACCAATATTCAACACAGACAAACCTTGTATAAAATATGTTTAATTTTCACCTTTGAAATAACGTCCTTTTCGATGTATACTGCTACAAAAAATAAAGGGAAAACTAAAATAACACATTGTAGATCTGAATGAATGAAATATTCTTATTAAATACTTTTTTCTTTACATAGTTGAATATGCTGACAACAAAATCACACAAAAATTATCAATGGAAATCAAATTTATCAACCCATGGAGGTCTGGATTTGGAGTCACACTCAAAATTAATGTGGAAAACCACACTACAGGCTGATCCAACTTTGATGTAATGTCCTTAAAACAAGTCAAAATGAGGCTCAGTAGTGTGTGTGGCCTCCACGTGCCTGTATGACCTCCCTACAACGCCTGGGCATGCTCCTGATGAGGTGGCGGATGGTCTCCTGAGGGATCTCCTCCCAGACCTGGACTAAAGCATCTGCCAACTCCTGGACAGTCTGTGGTGCAACGTGGCATTGGTGGATGGAGCGAGACATGATGTCCCAGATGTGCTCAATTAGATTCAGGTCTGGGGAACGAGCGGGCCAGTCCATAGCATCAATGCCTTCCTCTTGCAGGAACTGCTGACACACTCCAGCCACATGAGGTCTAGCATTGTCTTGCATTAGGAGGAACCCAGGGCCAACCGCACCAGCATATGGTCTTACAAGGGGTCTGAGGATCTCATCTCGGTACCTAATGGCAGTCAGGCTACCTCTGGCGAGCACATGGAGGGCTGTGCGGCCTCCCAAAGAAATGCCACCCCACACCATGACTGACCCACCTCCAAACCGGTCATGCTGGAGGATGTTGCAGGCAGCAGAACGTTCTCCAAGGCGTCTTCAGAGTCTGTCATGTCTGTCATGTGCTCAGTGTGAACCTGCTTTCATCTGTGAAGAGCACAGGGCGCCAGTGGCGAATTTGCCAATCTTGGTGTTCTCTGGCAAATGCCAAACGTCCTGCACGGTGTTGGGCTGTAAGCACAACGCCCACCTGTGGATGTCGGGCCCTCATTACCACCCTCATGGAGTCGGTTTCTGACCGTTTGAGCAGACACATGCACACTTGTGGTGGATGCTGGAGGTCATTTTACAGGGCTCTTGCAGTGCTCCTCCTGCTCCTCCTTGCACAAAGGCGGAGGTAGCGGTCCTGCTGCTTGGTTATTGCCCTCCTACGGCCTCCTCCACGTCTCCTGATTTACTGGCCTGTCTCCTGGTAGCGCCTCCATGCTCTGGACACTACGCTGACAGACACAGCAAACCTTCTTGTCACAGCTCGCATTGATGTTCCATCCTGGATGAGCTGCACTACCTGAGCCACTTGTGTGGGTTGTAGACTCCGTCTCATGCTACCACTAGAGTGAAAGCACCGCCAGCATTCAAAAGTGACCAAAACATCAGCCAGGAAGCATAGGAACTGAGAAGTGGTCTGTGGTCACCCCCTATAGAACCACTCCTTTATTGGGGGTGTCTTGCTAATTGCCTATAATTTCCACCTGTTGTCTATTCCATTTGCACAACTGCATGTGAAATGTATTGTCAATCAGTGTTGCTTCCTAAGTGGACAGTTTGAATTCACATTTACATTGTGTTGTTTAAGTGTTCCCTTTATTTTTTTGAGCAGTGTATTATCCACTCTAAGAAAAGTTGTCTGGGCAGCACCTCCTACTGGAGAACACCTTAGAGGCCCTATATACTGTACATAGACTTGAAATCACTGGCCACTTTAACAAACGAACACTAGTCACTTTAATAATGTTTACATATTTTGCATTACTCATCTCATATGTATATACTGTATTCTATTCTATCTCAGTCTATGCCACTCTGACACTGCTCGTCCAAACATTTATATATTCTTAATTCCATTTTTACTTTAGATTTATGTGTATTGTTGTGAAATTGTTAGATATTACTTGTAAGATATTGCTGCACTGTTGGAGCTGGAAACACAAGCGTTTCACTACACACGCAATAACACCTGCTAAACACTTGTACAGTGGGGAGAACAAGTATTTGATACACTGCTGATCTTGCAGGTTTTCCTACTTACAAAGCATGTAGAGGTCTGTCATTTTTTATCATAGGTACATTTTTATCATAGGTACAATTTTTTATCATAGGCCACATTTTGAGGTTACTGTAACAATACATGTCTTATGAAATCATAGAAAGCGTGCATGTTCAGGTCAGCAGGTCTGTGGAAATCATAGAAAGCGTGCATGTTCAGGTCAGCAGGTCTGTGGAAATCATAGAAAGCGTGCATGTTCAGGTCAGCAGGTCTGTGGAAATCATAGAAAGCGTGCATGTTCAGGTCAGCAGGTCTGTGGAAATCATAGAAAGCGTGCATGTTCAGGTCAGCAGGTCTGTGGAAATCATAGAAAGCGTGCATGTTCAGGTCAGCAGGTCTGTGGAAATCATAGAAAGCGTGCATGTTCAGGTCAGCAGGTCTGTGGAAATCATAGAAAGCGTGCATGTTCAGGTCAGCAGGTCTGTGGAAATCATAGAAAGCGTGCATGTTCAGGTCAGCAGGTCTGTGGAAATCATAGAAAGCGTGCATGTTCAGGTTAGCAGGTCTGTGGAAATGTTCACAATTGCTATAATAATCTGCATAGAATCTAAAACAGCATTGATCCCTTGCACCATGTACTTTAATGTAATCTCAACTAACTGCAATCCAGCTCATTTGAACATGATGCTTGATCAAACACAGTGATACCACATTAAGTTAAGTATAAATCAAGTATGAAGTACTTTAAGTAGAAACAAACAAAACATCTGACATTGTATTCCCATTTGAACTTGTATGTGCTTTTAAATAGTTGAAAGCCCAGTGATAACACATTGAAGTGACAACTAAACCAAATATCAGGCATTGATCTTTTCATTGGAATTTGGTTGTAATTTTAGATCAGGGGTTCTCAAACCTTTTGGAGCCGGGGACCCCTTTTGTGTTAGCAAATTCATCAGAGACCCATTCATAATCAGAACATAACTCGAGTGCTTTAACAATAGCCTACAAGGAGTTTTACTATGAAGTCTCGGGCCCGGGGAAAGAACATTTAAAGGCCTCCTGGCATCAGAGAGAACATTTAAAGGCCTCCTGGCATCAGAGATAACATTTAAAGGCCTCCTGGCATCAGCGAGAACATTTAAAGGCCTCCTGGCATCAGAGAGAACATTTAAACGCCTCCTGGCATCAGAGAGAACATTTAAACGCCTCCTGGCATCAGAGAGAACATTTAAACGCCTCCTGGCATCAGAGAGAACATTTAAACGCCTCCTGGCATCAGAGAGAACATTTAAACGCCTCCTGGCATCAGAGAGAACATTTAAACGCCTCCTGGCATCAGAGAGAACATTTAAACGCCTCCTGGCATCAGAGAGAACATTTAAACGCCTCCTGGCATCAGAGAGAACATTTAAACGCCTCCTGGCATCAGAGAGAACATTTAAACGCCTCCTGGCATCAGAGAGAACATTTTAAAGGCCTCCTGGCATCAGAGAGAACATTTAAAGGCCTCCTGGCATCAGAGAGAACATTTAAAGGCCTCCTGGCATCAGAGAGAACATTTAAAGGCCTCCTGGCATCAGAGAGAACATTTAGCAGTTTTCAATCAAATTTCCTGTAATTCTACACATTTTGTCATGGGGAAAGAAATCTTTTTTTACTGTTGCTGCTTTGAAGCTGACATCCTGCCATTCAACACCGAGAGAAAACGTTGCCGTTTTAAAGCTTAAATTACAGTGCATTTATGTAAAATAAAAAAACATAGAAAAATGTATAATTGGAGTACTGTAGATACCAATATCCCTGTGAGCCTCCCAGGCTCGTGTTGCCCAGGATTAAGAACGTACATTGTAAGCATTTCACAGTTAGTCTACACCTGTTGTTTACGATGCATCTGAAATTGGATTTGATTTGATTGTAAAAATGAATAATTTTACAGTGTTTTTTACACACTATTTAACTTATTCCACAGATACTTGGCCAAAAGTCTTTTAATCTGTTGAGAGTAATATTACCCCCCAAAAAATGTATGTTAAAAAAAGTATATTTAAAAACAAAAATGTAGATCTGGAGGTGGACCCCAATTTGACAACCCCTGTTTTAAAAATAATATTGTTAACACATTGGGAATTCAACAAACCTTTGGTTGTCTTTTTGAGTGGGGGAAAATAGGTTGGACTCTCGTTGATCAACTTGCACAGTGAGGAGACTTGTCATGACCTTTTTGTTTGACTTTCCAGGCTTCCATCCATATTGTACTGCACTATTCATCTCACCTGAATGCATTTATCCAAAACAACTTACCACACCTAGTTTGCAAACTGTTTTATGCTTGATATATTTACACTGTTGGAGACTGTGTGCTTGTTGCCAAACCCTCACAGTGGGGTCTACCTGGAATTAAAACTACAGAACAGAAGGCCCCATAAACCGTTCTCCTTGACCCTCTCTCTGCATTCCTTCCATTGTCAAATGAATGAACCCGTCTGTCGCATACTGTGAGCACCTAGTTAGAGTGGGTAGCAGGTTACCCATTGGAACAGAGCGTGTGTACTACAGTATATATAGTAAACAGGAAGCCCAAGGGGAGTGAGCTCCAGTCTGCCTGCCACTGGTCTAGAGAGGCTGGAGAGAGGAGGGGAAAGAGGAGGAGAGAGGAGGGCAGTAACACTAACCTAATGCTGGGGTTAGATTCCGCCAATCTCCCCCCTCCATATCCCTCAAGTCTGTGACGGGGAAAGGTATACAGTCCCCATACCATGCACACATTAACTGGAGATTGCATCAACGCACGCATGTAATACAGTACACTTGCATGTACTGTAGGTATGCAGGGCCCTCACTGGGAAAATCAATTAGCCACATGTTTCTGTTTCGCACATATGCAGACATGAATGCACGCTCATAGACTTGTTTGCTTGGGTGACATAGTTTTGCATCAAACTACTGTTCTGCAGTGAATACCCACAGGCACATGCATACTGATTGGTAAACTATGTTTGTACCATATAATGTATATATCAACCATGTACTAAGTACAGTGTATGTAATGACTAAAGTAGAGTTCAGAGTGATACTGATTTCTCCCGGGGGGTTGTTCTGTTAAGTGGGCTAAATCTACTTTCAAACAAAAGTATACACCTCACACACATGGTTATGGGCTTAAGAAAATGAAGACATTTGTACCATGTCAGATATATAGTTGAAATGTATTCAATTTTAAGTTTGCGTCACAATATTACACTATATACATCACAGAAGACTGAAACATAACAAAAACCATTTGACATAGAAACACAGGATTTTTTTGTGGGGAAAAAGTGTATTCATAATGAAATTATGAAAAATACTAATAACATTGCACACATAAGGCCACTAGAGGGCGCTTTGGTCATTCGACGGCAGGAAAGGGATCTACGTGACATAATTGGATGTCCTCTGTTCTGATGAGCAATTGTTGACCCCTAACCTCTGACCCCTGACCTGTCCCGACAATACTCAGACTTGACTCCTCCTCTGGAGTCAAATTAGGAGAACTGGACACATTACAAGCCCTGATGAGATGGCTGGCACCCAAAATACCGAATTGCTATTTGCATGTTAGAAACGTTCTACACAGAGACTTGATTTGTGAGGTTTTAACACTTCATCAAGAGCTTCGTAAGTCACTCAGGGTATTGGTGACAACGTTGGCTGGGACTTTGTTGTTGTTTACTCTTCAGTACAGCCTCACACAGAAATAAACGATGTTGATGATTCTCTACTTCTCTCTCGTGTGTGTCTAGATCCGGCGCCGGCGGCCCACACCTGCAACACTGTTCAGAGTGGCAGACCAGTGTTCCCCTGAGGATGATCAGTCCAGCCACCAGGTAACAGAGCGCCCCCTAGTGCCTCAGAGGATAACTGCATGTTGCCCTATAGTCACGTGAATGGTTGCGTTATTTCAAAATTGCAGGCCACATTCAACTTGTTCTTCCTTCCACAGTGGATTGTAGGAGAGAATGGGGTACTCAAGCCCAAGCGAGTCAACCCAAATGTGTATCAGCCACCATCCCTGAAAGGTAAGAGTATAACTGACTGAGTAAGTAGTGTATACATGTCCTCTGTACGGTGAATTCTCCCTGTGTTGATACTGTGTCTACTGTGCTTTACTGTTCTGTTGCCTCCTGATTATGTTCTTTGTCAAATGAGGGCAGTGGGGTAAGATGCACGTGACCAATTGATACATGTCAATCAGTTGGAGCATCTTCATAAGAGTAGGTACTATACTGTATATACGTGCAAGAGGGATTTCCTCTATGGAAATATATACACATGTTTTGTTTCTATGCACATAATGAGAGAGAGAGAGAGCAGTAGGGAGAGAGAGAGAGCAGTAGGGAGAGAGAGAGAGAGAGAGAGAGAGCAGTAGGGAGAGAGAGAGAGCAGTAGGGAGAGAGAGAGAGCAGAAGGGAGAGAGAGAGAGCAGAAGGGAGAGAGAGAGAGAGAGCAGTAGGGAGAGAGAGAGAGCAGTAGGGAGAGAGAGAGAGCAGAAGGGAGAGAGAGAGAGCAGAAGGGAGAGAGAGAGAGCAGTAGGGAGAGAGAGAGAGCAGTAGGGAGAGAGAGAGAGCAGTAGGGAGAGAGAGAGAGCAGTAGGGAGAGAGAGAGCAGTAGGGAGAGAGAGAGAGCAGAAGGGAGAGAGAGAGAGCAGTAGGGAGAGAGAGAGAGAGAGAAGTAGGGAGAGAGAGAGAGAGAGAGAGAGAGAGAGAGAGAGAGAGAGTGATAGATTAGAGAGTGTGACAGCTGTGAGACACTGAGTGTGAGTCTGTGCAGCTCTGGATTATCCGGGATTACCAAAGGAGTGTATACAGCTGCAGATACACGCACACAGTTCTAAATGTTGCTTTATACTTGTTGTTGCACGCATAGCCAATAAACGTAGAGCTTTGGAGGCTTGTCAGTAGATGTTAATTAAAGGGGATTACTGTATGTGTGTAGGGTCTTATTATAATAATCCACTCTGTGTTCCTGTATACCATCCTTCATTAGTTCAGCCAGGCTGAGAGAGAGAGAGAGAGAGAGAGAGAGAGAGAGAGAGAGAGAGAGAGAGAGAGAGAGAGAGAGAGAGAGAGAGAGAGAGAGAGAGAGAGAGAGAGAGAGAGAGAGAGAGAGAGAGAGAGAGAGAGAGAGAGAGAGAGAGAGAGAGAGAGAGAGAGGAGAGAGAGAGAGAGAGAGAGAGAGAGAGAGAGAGAGAGAGAGAGAGAGAGAGAGAGAGAGAGAGAGAGAGAGAGAGAGAGAGAGAGAGAGAGAGAGAGAGAGAGAGAGAGAGAGAGAGAGAGGAGAACGAAAAACGAGAACGAAAAACAAATGCAGGAAAGAGAAAAGGACACAAATGTATAATCCCAGTCCATTACAAACTACAAGACATGGAAGTGCTGGCTATTCTGCCCCTCAATTTGTCTATCTGTCTGGTTGGCTGGCTGCTTATCTGTCTGTCTGGCATGCATCTGAAAGCCCGTATGAAGCATGACAACGTTGACAGTGTTGAAGCCTGGTAAACCCAAAACAACCTATCCCTCTCTCCCGTTGTCCCTGTGTTTGTCCCTGTGTGTGTTCCTGTGTATCCTGTGTATGTGTATGTGTGCGTCCAGCCGTCCAGAAGATGGCTGAGGCACACATGCAGAACCTGGGTGTCTACCCCCCCTTGGAAGACCCCTTTGAAGGGGAGGAGTATGACGACTACCCCTGTCATGAGGAGAGGGAGGAGAGATTCCCCACCAAAGCTGCTGGTGAGATAGGGATTCCATACACTGTCAAGCAGTACCATATACACTCACTCATGTAATCGCATTGATGCTTTGACCAATGGTGTGACCAGCTTACATATTAGCTGTGTGTATAGCCATTGTTATTCAGTGCCCACTTTTCAGTCAGATGGGCTGAATGTTGCACTATGCCGTGTTCAAAACAGCAGGGCCTCAGATAAACTCCTCTCTGCAGACAAGTAGCTGTGCTATTATATTAGCATCACTCCACCAAATCTATCAGAGAGCCCAGCAGACCTCCCTGTGCTGCCATCCTGCCCTGTGCCAGTCAGGGGGCCAGAGATGCCTAGCCACAGCTAACAGGCTAACAGTCTGCTCTCTCTGTAGCATCAGTACTGATGCTGGGCTACCAGCCCAGATGGCAGAGCTTCCGAGTGAAATCCCTCCTGTAGCATCGTTAAACGCTGTTTCATTGGCTACTACTGTCATCATTTTTCTGTAAATCTGTCGTTTGAACACAACACGGCTGCAGGGTGGCTGTAGTGTCACACATCGCGAGACAGGGACTCTTAAAGATACATTGAAGTAGACTGTGATTATCCTCACTAGAGCAATTGCCTAATTATGCCTGCATACACGTGCAGTAGTCACTTTCATATGTACTGGTATGATTCAGACTTTGTATACCATGTTTCACACACATGTATTTCGACACACACACTCACAGGAGGCACATGCCTGACCAGGAAATGACAAGTAGAACCAGATTACCATAGACTAGTTTGGGAGTAGAGTTATTATGATGTCCCGTGAATAGATTAACCTCTTTCCCTAGTGTTGTTTGTTTACCTTCCCTGCATGTATTTTATGCAACGTCGAAATCCACAAATCTAAGCGGTCTTCAAGCTGACTTGTGTAGAAGGTAAGTGGTTTGATTGGAAGGAGACCAGTGTGTGCTGCTGTTCTTTGACTTCACCTCTTTGTCTCCATAGACCCCCAAGCGACCAGCACCACAGACCAATCAGAGAAGCCGGATGAAGAGGAAGAGGGGGAAGAGAAAGAAGAGGAGAAAGAGGAGGAAACGACAGAAGAAAAGACAGAGGAGAAGGCAAAGAAAGTGCGCAAAAGTGTAAAATTTTAACACTACTTTGAAGGGAACAAATGAAGGGAGAGGGATGGTGGCAGATGTGTGAACGACTGAGTGAATGAATGAGTGACTTTAATGTGTGAACGTGTGAGTGAGAAAGAGAGCTTCTAAGTTTGAATGGTAAGTATTCAAATTAAATGAATGAATGTAGGTACTGTCGGCAAATCTGTGAGCAAAAAAATCTGGAAAGAGAGAGGGAGAGAGGGAGAGAGAATGTATAATAGATATGGCCCTTGTGAAGAGGTGAGGAGTGTCTCCTTAGAACTAATGAGATGAGTGGATAGGGCAAGGTCACCGTGACCTTGAGGTCCCCCTCACTGCAAAGCTAGTCTTCTCTTCCATGTCAGGGGAACCATTCATTCACTTCTCACTTTCTTACTTTGCTCTTTAATGTTACAAAGCAATGGAATAATGGCTGGAAATAATTACACGGCACTCAAAATAACTGCAAACAGACAAACAGCTTGATGATCAGCTTCAGTATAGAGCACACACACACACACACACACACACACAGAGGAGATATCTTCTCACTGTCAGTTCAGACTATATTCTAAAGCTGCTCCGTTACTGTGCAGATATGATAATACAGACTCCCATATGGGTTCCTTTCAAAATCACAAAAGACCTGTATAATGTGTACCAAATTTCACTCTGGCCTAGATTGGATATCTGCAGCATAATCATATTGAGATCTTGTTCTTGGAAGAAGTGAGCAGCTGCTGCCATCTTGTGGCAAGATAGGGGATGTAGAATAACCAGAGCGTGTGTATATTGACATGGATTTACATACAATAAACTGTGCACTGCATAGGCCTTCAGATAATATGCATCTATATAATTGAAATGATCTAGATTTGCAATGTATTTGAAACATTTATTTGTGATGCATTTGAAGTTATTTTTGGTGTCCATCAAAGCTATGTGTGTCAATGATGTACTCTGGGTGTATGTGAGGATGCCATGCTTTTGTAAAAGTAGTCCAATTTAGTTTTTTTTGTGAGGGAAAAAAATGTATTCATTTTGTATGCAGAATCAGATTCGTTTTGTTTGTTTGATTAAATAATTTCCTGTGTAAAGATGCATTAATCAACTTAGCTGTATATGGTCTCTTTCTACTGAACAATTGTCACAACATTTAGTAACCTTTTAGTCATGACTTGGATAACTGTGTTTTTCATATTCTCATGGAAAACAACACAGACAATACAATACATAGTGACTCTCTTTCTGCTGAAATGGAATGACACATTTGAATATTAAAATATTCACCCTCAGAATGTCATTATCATCATATACTCATTGATAATGTCAGTCTAATTAATCAGTTTTCTTTCATTTCCATCACATCTGTTCTCCAACTGCAGGATTGCCTGAGTCAGCGGAATACATTTTGATAGTGGCACAGCTGAATGTCTCAATCTGTACCAAACTGCTAATATATTGTAATTGTTTTGATTCTCTTTTTCTTGGACAATTGAACATTTGTATGCTCTTTTCTCTTGCCTGGGTGTATGGGCTGGGCAGCCCTTTAAAGTGTTGAGACATATGGCACCTACTCCCTCCATTCTCTCACTGTCTGGCTGGAGTGAGCATCCTCTCCTTCTCCAAGTCTCTCTACCCTCCACGGTCAATAGGCGAGTGCCATGGCAAGAATGAACTCGAATCGATAATATTCTTCTTTATTTCATTCTTTTTTTCTGTTCTTGTTAAAGATGTAGACATTTCAATGTGAGCCACAATAACAATATCTATTAAAACACATTTTCCTGATTTGAAATTACTTTTTGTGTGTGTGTGTGTGTTTATGCTTGCAATCCTTGTGTGTATGTGTGTCTGTGATGAAGGACACGGTTTGGATGAAGGAATTCGATTTGTTCTGATGTGTGAAACTAATCCTAAAACTTTGAAAATATACTTTTTAAAATAACATATATGACCTTAATTATAGTTACTACTGCATGCACAAAATGATTAAAACAAGTGGTCAGTATTTCACAGCCTATGACGGAATGAATGAACATTACCCACATTCCAGAAGGAATTCTGATACTTGGAATGCTGTCTGGTTGCTTCTCAGATGGTATGTTCATGAAGTGCAGTATGTCCGTCAAGTGGAGTTTGTCAGAAAACACCCGCATGGAAAACAAAACTGGCAAAGTCAGCTGACAAAATAAAAAATAGGCTTCCTAGAAAATATGCTAATTTATTTATTTGGACTGATAAGTTATTGCAACAAGAGACAAATATAATGATAGGTCCTTTAATATTGCATTTGTATATTAAGTAGCCTAATGCTACTGTTGTCAGATTAAAAACAAATAGCTAACATCGTACCACCATAGACATTAAAGCCAGATTACCACAAATCTAAGCCGGAAGTGAAATAGTGACCCCTTTCATGTAAAAGGTATTCCCGGAAGATATGTTTCGTCGATGATGAAGTACTAAATAGGTGAGTTAAAGGCTCAGGACTACAGTTCTCCTTATAAAATTCAAACCAATTTCGCGTGGTCATTGTTCAGATGTGACATTTGTGTCCTATTTATTTATGTTTAATTGTAATATATTCATGAGAATGGGGTGTATACTGTGGCTATGTTGTTAGCTCGCTAATGGTAATGCTAAAGCAAGCGCTAGCACTGTTGTTTTCTCCACTTGTAATGCAAGCCTAAATCAATTAAATATCACCCCCAGTATTATATACTAATTGTACATGTGTGTACGTAAACGGAACCTGCATGTATTGCTAAACCAGTTGTACCTTGCCAGTTTCAGTTTAGCTGTCAGCTAGCTAGCTGGTTAGCTATCTACTGTAGCTAGTTAGCTATATAAGTTACCTAGTTATTGTACCGTTTTCGTACCATTTCTAATACAGTGATTTGTGTCGACTGGTTGGTCAAGTTGGTCACTTATGTAATGTGGCTTGCGGTACACAGGCCAGATCTCAGGGTTAAGTTGTTTGTCTGTAGGAGGGTAATTTAGCCTAATGTGTTCAGTCTTCAACCCCAATGCTAATTGATGCATTCTAAGCTAATCAATACTCTAAATAGGCCTTCTCAGAATCAGATAAATCAACAGCATTTATTGTTATCTCTAACAGTCCAATGTTCAAAGTAACTTGTGTTTACTTTATTAGAGGGTGGGCCGGCCATCACAGGGAAGATCAAGTCTTGTTGATTGACAACATCTATCATCTTTGCCCTTTCCGTGCATGTATGCCTTTTTACTGAAAACACTGTTGTGTTAAGTTTTCCTTGTGAGGTATTTACATTTTAATTCAATCACTTTTTGACAGGACCCCTTTTGATTTGAACAAAACCTATACATATTTGCCCATGGTAGAAGTGGTCAGGACATGCCTTTTTGGACCTGAATGCCAAAACATCCAACATCCAAAGGTGCTCAAAGTTGACCCATTTTTGCATACCCCACCATAACATTAGACATCCATATCTTCATCACTGGAAAAGATAAACAGTTGAGATTGATATAATTTAAAAGTTTACAAACAGGGTATTGGGAAATTCAGAAGATAATCAGGCAATCATTTTGTATGATCTATTGTCTAGAATAGAATGTCATTATTGATGATGATCAAATGTTATTGGTCACCTATACACATAATTGTGTATAGGGGATGAAATACCTCATCCCCATATTGTTATTTATCTTCTTGCTCTTTTGCATCCCAGTATCTCTACTTGCAAATTGTAATTATTTTGCCTCTATGGTGTATTTATTGCCTTACTTCCCTAATCTTCTACATTTGCACGCACGGTACATAGATTTTTCTATTGTGTTATTGACTGTACGTTTGTTTATGTGTAACTCTGTGTTGTTGTTTTTGTCGCACTGCTTTGCTTTATCTTGGCCAGGTGGCAGTTGTAAATGAGAACTTGTTCTCAACTGGCCTACCTGTTTAAATACAGGTGAAATAAACAAATCAAATGTATTTGTCACATACACATGGTTATCAGATGTTAATGTGAGTGTAAAGGGATAAAGAATATGTACATAAAGATATATGAATGAGTGATGGTACAGAACGGCATAGGCAAGATGGAATAGATGGTATCGAGTACAGTATATTCATATGAGATGAGTAATGTAGGGTATGTAAACATTGTATTAATTAGCATTGTTTAAAGTGACTAGTGATACATGTATTACATAAAGATGCAGAAGATGATATAGAGTACAGTATATACATATGAGATGAGTAATGCAGGGTATGTAAACATTGTATTAATTAGCATTGTTTAAAGTGACTAGTGATATATTTTTACATCAATTTCCATTATTAAAGTGGCTGGAGTTGAGTCCGTGTGTTGGCAGCAGCCACTCAATGTTAGTGGTGGCTGTTTAACCATCTGATGGCCTTGAGATAGAAGCTGTTTTTCAGTCTCTCAGTCCCTGCTTTGATGCACCTGTACTGACCTCGTCTTCTGGATGATAGCGGGGTGAACAGGCAGTGGGTCGGGTGGTTGTTGTCCTTGATGATCTTTATGGCCTTCCTGTGACATCGGGTGGTGTAGGTGTCCTGGAGGGCAGGTAGTGATGATGCGGGTGATGCGTTGTGCAGACCTCACTACCCTCTGGAGAGCCTTACGGTTGTGGGCGGAGCAGTTGCCGTACCAGGCGGTGATACAGCCCGACAGGATGCTCTCGATTGTGCATCTGTAGAAGTTTGTGAGTGCTTTTGGTGACAAGCCAAATTTCTTCAGCCTCCTGAGGTTGAAGAGGCGCTGCTCCGCCTTCTTCACGACGCTGTCTGTGGGTGGACCAATTCAGTTTGTCCGTGATGTGTACACCGAGGAACTTAACTACTACCCTCTCCACTACTGACCGTCGATGTGGATAGGGGGGTGCTCCCTCTGCTGTTTTCTGAAGTCCACAATCATCTCCTTTGTTTTGTTGACGTTGAGTGTGAGGTTATTTTCCTGACACCACTCTCCGAGGGCCCTCATCTCGTTGTTGTTGTTGGTAATCAAGCCTACCACTGTAGTGTCGTCCACAAACTTGATGATTGAGTTGGAGGCGTGCATGGGTGCATGGGTGAACAGGTAGTACAGGAGAGGGCTCAGAACGCACCCTTGTGGGGCCCCAGTGTTGAGGATCAGCGGGGTGGAGATGTTGTTACCTACCCTCACCACCTGGGGGCGGCCCGTCAGGAAGTCCAGTACCCAGTTGCACAGGGCGGGGTCGAGACCCTGGGTCTCGAGCTTGGTGACAGGTTTGGAGGGTACTATGGCGTTATATGCTGAGTAGTCGATGAACAGCATTCTCACATAGGTATTCCTCTTGTCCAGATGGGTTAGGGCAGTGTGCAGTGTGGTTGAGATTGCATCGTCTGTGGACCTATTTGGGCGGTAAGCAAATTGGAGTGGGTCTAGGGTGTCAGGTAGGATGGAGGTGATATGGTCCTTGACTTGTCTCTCAAAGCACTTTATGATGACGGAAGTGAGCGCTACGGGGCGGTAGTCGTTTAACTCCGTTACCTTAGCTTTCTTGGGAACAGGGACAATGGTGGCCCTCTTGAAGCATGTGGGAACAGCAGACTGGGATAGGGATTGATTGAATATGTCCGTAAACACCAGCCAGCCAGCTGGTCTGCGCATGCTCTGAGTTCCTAGCTCCAACAGTGCTGTAATATCTAACAATACACACAACAAGCAAATCTGAAAGTAAAAGAATGGATTTAAGAAATATAGACATTAGAACAAGCCATGTCTGAGTCCGGAGTAAAATATTGTGCATGTATGTGATGTATATGGATAGAAAATGTAGTATATCTGAAGAATACATAGGATACAATAGTATATGTACAGCAATAGTTGAATAGGATGGCCTTGACTAGAATACAGTACTGTGCATTCGGAAAGTATTCAAAGTATTCAGACCCCTTGACTATTTCCACATTTTGTTACGTTACAGCCTTGCTCTAAAATGGATTAAATATTTTTTTCCCTCATCAGTCTACACACAATACCCCCAAATTTTGCTAATGTATAAAAACAGAAATACCTTATTTACATAAGTATTCAAACCCTTTGCTATGAGACTTGAAATTGAGCTCATGTGCATCCTGTTTACATTGATCATCCTTGAGATGTTTCTACAACTTGGAGTCCACCGGACACCCTTTAAAATGAGTGGATTCAGCTATTTCAGCCATACCCGTTGCTGACCGGTGTATAAAATTGAGCACAAAGCCACACAATCTCAATAGAATAACATTGACAATAGAATGGCCTTATTGAAGAGCTCGGTGACTTTCAACATGACACTGTCATAGGATGCCACCTTTCCAACAAGTCAGTTTGTAAAATTTCTGCCCCGCTAGAGCTGCCCCAGTCAACTATAAGTGCTGTTATTGTGAAGTGTAAACGTTTAGGAGCAACAACGGCTCAGCCGCAAAGTGGTAGGCCACACAAGCTCACAGAACGGGACCACCGAGTGCTGAAGCGCGTAAAATCGTCTGTCCTTGGTTGCAACACACAAGCCTAAGATCACCATGCACAATGCCAAGCGTCAGCTGGAGTGGTGTAATGCTCGCCATTGGACTCTGGAGAAGTGGAAAAGTGTTCTCTTGAGTGATGAATCGCGCTTCACCGTCTGACGGACGAATCTGGGTTTGGCGGATGCCAGGAGAACACTACCTGCCCCAATGCATAGTGCCAACTGTAAAGTTTATTGGATGAGGAATAATGGTCTGAGGCTGTTTTGCAGTGTTCGTGCTAGGGCCCTTAGTTCCAGTGAAGGTAAATCTTAACGCTACTGCATACAATGATATTGTAGAAGATTCTGTGCTTGCAACAGTCTGGGGAATGCCCTTTCCTGTTATGCCCCCCGCACACAAAGCGAGGTCCATACAGAAATGGTTTGTTGAGATCGGTGTGGAAGAACTTGACTGGCCTGCACAGAGCCCTGACCTCAACCCTATCGAACACCTTTGTGATGAATTGGAATGCTGACTGTGAGCCAGGTCAAACGATTAGGCCTCTAACGCTCTTGTGGCTTAATGGAAGCAAGTCCCATCAGCAATGATTCAACATCTGGTGGAAAGCTTTCCCAGATTCTGTTATAGCAGTAAAGGGGGGGACCAACTCTATATTAATGCCCATAATTTTGGAATGAGATGTTCGACGAACAGTTGTCCACATACTCTTGACCATGTAGTGTATGAGAATATGAAAAAAATCGGCATTTATGTTAAAGGTTTAAAAATAACATTTTATTAAACTTTTTTTTTTCAAGAAATAGTCAAATAGTTCAACTCTAAGCTTTTAAATTATAGCAAACTCCACCGCTTTTGGCAGACCAGACCAACATGAGTTCCCCCTTATCCTTGCACTTTTACTGGCCACACTTCACCATTACTCCCTCTCTCTCTGTCGCAGGTGGATCGGCCCCTCTCTCAGTAGGAATGCCGGGCGGAGTGGACTATGGGCAGTTTGGGGGGAGCCTTCCTGCCATCGCCTCTCTGAATGCGTCCTACTCCACCACTGTATCCCTCCCCTCCCCCCACTACCTGATGGTGCCCCCTGGGGAGAAGAAGGTCATCTCGGACGTCCGTCGCACATTTTGCCTCTTTGTCACCTTTGACCTCCTCTTCATCTCACTGCTGTGGATCATCGAGCTCAATGTGAGTTCACTCATTGTCAATCTATTTCTACTCTCTCATTTAATTTATTTTATATAACCTTTATTCATCTAGGCAAATCAGTTAAGAACTAATTCTTATTTACAATGACAGCCTACCCCCTCTTAGACCGCTGTGATACAGCCTGGAATGGAACCAGGGTTTGTAGTGACGCCTCTACCACTGAGATGCAGTATCTTAGACAGCTGTGATACAGCCTGGAATGGAACCAGGGTTTGTAGTGACGCCTCTACCACTGAGATGCAGTATCTTAGACCGCTGTGATACAGCCTGGAATGGAACCAGGGTTTGTAGTGACGCCTCTACCACTGAGATGCAGTATCTTAGACCGCTGTGATACAGCCTGGAATGGAACCAGGGTTTGTAGTGACGCCTCTACCACTGAGATGCAGTATCTTAGACCGCTGTGATACAGCCTGGAATGGAACCAGGGTTTGTAGTGACGCCTCTACCACTGAGATGCAGTATCTTAGACAGCTGTGATACAGCCTGGAATGGAACCAGGGTTTGTAGTGACGCCTCTACCACTGAGATGCAGTATCTTAGACCGCTGTGATACAGCCTGGAATGGAACCAGGGTTTGTAGTGACGCCTCTACCACTGAGATGCAGTATCTTAGACCGCTGTGATACAGCCTGGAATGGAACCAGGGTTTGTAGTGACGCCTCTACCACTGAGATGCAGTATCTTAGACCGCTGTGATACAGCCTGGAATGGAACCAGGGTTTGTAGTGACGCCTCTACCACTGAGATGCAGTATCTTAGACCGCTGTGATACAGCCTGGAATGGAACCAGGGTTTGTAGTGACGCCTCTACCACTGAGATGCAGTATCTTAGACCGCTGTGATACAGCCTGGAATGGAACCAGGGTTTGTAGTGACGCCTCTACCACTGAGATGCAGTATCTTAGACCGCTGTGATACAGCCTGGAATGGAACCAGGGTTTGTAGTGACGCCTCTACCACTGAGATGCAGTATCTTAGACCGCTGTGATACAGCCTGGAATGGAACCATGGTTTGTAGTGACGCCTCTACCACTGAGATGCAGTATCTTAGACCGCTCGGGGGCACGTATTGTTGCTTTCTCTTATGTGTCTCACCTGTTGGTCTCTGCCCCTTGTTTTTGACTATTTTTCTCAGTGTCACTCTCCATACTTACTTTCACTGTTCTACATTATGCCAATTGTGTATATTGTGTGTATACCACACATTAAGATCCCATTCCTCTACAAGGTGTCGAAAGCGTTCAACTGTTGATTGTGAAAATCCCAGCAGTGTTGTAGTTCTTGACACAAACTGGTACGCCTTTTCAAAGTAGGGCTGGGCAGTATACCGTATTTTACTATATACCAGTATTTATGCACGGACGTTTGGGTTTTTACTTTACCTTCTATAAAGCTATTTGAATGTTTGGTTTGTTAAATGTGCCGTGTGTAACGTCCATTTTTATAGTTTACTCTGCTACTTGAGTCACCCTTCTCCGCTCTCTCTCTCTCTCCATGCCACTTTCAACACAGCTCTAGTCCCACCCCCTGCCACTCAAGGAGCGCATTTCTTGTTGCTTGACAACGAGACATTTTTTTTCGTTCAGTCTGCATGGTCAATGCAGCACATGCAACAATGTTGAGGACAACGATGTTGTTTCCACTTTGATCTTAATATAAATCCACAAGCGTTCTATAATTACAATATCAGTTTGTGTTTCTTACATCTGCAAACAATTCGTTTGTATTTTCTTAGCAAGTTAAGCTAAATCGTGTTAGCCACTAATGCTAATAACTTGTTAGCTGGCTAACTAGCTAATAAAAGTACTGAGTCAGGAGCAAACGTAGCTAGCTAATACAGCTTGATAGCAGTACTGGTGGAGGCTTAAATCAGCATGTTGTTTGTGCAACAGTATCTTCTAAATCAAAGAGAAATAGGCGAAGCATGAATATGTTGGCTATATGAAAAAATATTTAATGTAGCTAAAGATTATAGGGTCCCCTAGGAAACACTGAATATCACTTTGGGTCCTACACTGTCACAATAACTCGTCCATTGCATTTTCATTCGTTGTCATGTCAAACAACACTATTCAAAGTGCCCACTATTATTTATATTCTAACTACAGAATTATAATAAACATTCAATTTCCATGATTCCAAAAGTTCACCCGTGTTTTGATCTAAATCGCTATTGCAACATTTGGTTAAAAAAATATGGCCTAGTATTTTTGCCCATATCGTGGCAGTGTGGAAATTATTTTGGGTTGAAGTTTAATTGAACACTATAAAACATTCAGAATGGAGAGAGACTCATTTGAAATAATTTAGAATATATGTGTTGCCACCCTAGGGTTACGTACTACCCATAAAGCAAATTTAGAACCTTCGTTAATCAAAAACATAAAATACTGTAAAAAAAATAGTGAAAAATACCATATGATATTTTGTCCATATCGCCCAGCCCTAGTTCAAAGGCACTTAAATATTTTGTCTTGCCAATTCACCATCTGAATGGCACACATACACAATCCATGTCTCAATGCTTAAAAATCCTTCTTTAACCTGCCTCCTCCCATTCATCTACACTGATCTGAAGTGACTTCAATAAGGGATCGTAGCATTCATCTGGTCAGTCGGTCATGTGTTCTTAATGTTTTGTACATCCAGTGTATTACTCTTATCACTTTACCACTTCCTTAAAAATGTGAACAAGATTGTTAGATTCCCAGCAGAGCTGTTAACAGTTTACTTTCGGGTTATTTTCTCTCTGTGTGTCAGTTATGTTGTCTCATTATGACAGCGTTCCCTAATAATGATGTATGTATGTTATAGGAAGAGCTTGCCTCTGGCTACATGTTTTACGAATGGTTCTACTCTTGCTTTGTCCCGCTGCAGATCCAGAACTCCATTTGGCAGAGCCTTGAGCTGGAGGTTGTCAAGTACAGCTTCCAGTCCTCCTTCTTTGACATCTTTGTGAGTGTAAACGATCAAGTTATAATAATCGGTCCGAAAGTCATACGTTTGACTGAACGTACTGTCAAGGTTACTCGCATGCTGACCCTTGCCTTGATTGAAAGCTAAGTCAACATGGCCTGCTCTCATGATCACAAAAGAGTAAAACTTCCAAGTTGTCTTTTTTTCTCCACCACAGCTCCTTGCCTTGTTTCGTTTCCTGTGTCTCCAGTTGGGCTATGCTGCTCTGCGTCTGAGGCACTGGTGGGTCATTGCGGTAAGAGCGCTCCTTGAGACAGACCCGACAGACTGGTACCTAGATGGACTGATGGTCATATTTGATGTGCTGTCTGCTCTCAACCAATACCAGCTGTTGTTTTTAACAGTGTTTCATTCTTTTAGATCACCACTCTAGTGACCAGCTCCTTCCTTGTAGTCAAAGTCATTCTCTCCAATGTGAGTGCCTCCCCCTCTCCTCTTACCAGAAACCGTTTGGACTGAGCTCCACACTTGTCTCTGTTCTGAGCCACTTCACATTTTCACTTCTCTATTCAATAAGAACATGAGTATATTGTCAGTTTGTCCGCAGTTGACCTTTACTGTGTACTCAGCATGGTGGGGATTATACATTCAAATCTATTATGATCAGAGTTAAGCCTTCTGCCCTCTGTGTCGACGCGACGTGTCGACAGCCTGAAGCCACACCCCCTACCATCTCTTTGCTATTTATTCATAATGAAGGGGAACGAGACAAAGTGTTGCTTTTGTCAAGATACCTGCTCAGCGTCACGTCTTGAAAATGGCAGAAGCAGTAGTGCTTATTCAAATGCAATATGGCTTTCTACACATGTGTATGTTAGAGTACCAAATGCCACCCTTTCCTCCATAGTGCACTACTTTTGACCAGACCCTTTATGGGCCCTGGTCAAATGTAGTGTACTAAATAGGGAATAGGGTGCCATTTGGGATGTAGCCTATATATACACCACTTGTCTCAGACTGACATGTCATTCCTCACACAGCTGCTATCCCAGAATGCCTTTGGCTACGTGTTGCCCATCACATCCTTTGTGGTGGCGTGGCTGGAGACGTGGTTCCTGGACTTCAAGGTGCTCTCCATAGAGGCTGGTGATGAGAGAGGTGAGTCACAGAGACATGGATACATTTGAATGGTCCAGGACTTTCCATTGACCATGTTTGTTCTGTCATTTTGCCAGATAGCACATGAATATGCTAAATAAGGTCTGGGCCCTCAGGAAATCCCCTCAGAAGCGGGAAGTGGGTTGTATTGGACAGACAAGTAGGATGGAATGATGAGATGGTTACATTTGCAATAATGGAATGAACAAAGAGAAGAGGAAGATGTGTGGTCTTTTACTCTTCCCTTTATGGTCTCTGTCTCCCTCAGCCTACCTAGCAGCAGTGAACGCAGCGTCGGAGCGAGCTCCCATGATCTACCCTCGCGCTGTGTCTGAAGGACAGTTCTACTCTCCACCTGAATCCCTCGCAGGTACCACACGACATCTCCCTTGTAATTCTCAATGTCTTTCTCAATCTTCCTTGTCTGCCATATCTCTCTTTCTCTTTGTTTCACCTTTACGCTGTCTCTTACCTAACTGTAATATCCATTCTACCTGTCTGTGTGTGTTGTTGTATTATGATGGCCAGGGTCTGAGGAGGACCTGGATGAGGAGGGGCTGGGTCGCAGGGCAGTCTCCCCCCAGGAGAAGGCGCTGGTGAGGCAGGGTAAAGAGGCCATGGCCTTGGTGGAACAGATCCTGGCCCAGGAGGAGAACTGGAAGTTTGAGAAGAACAATGTGAGGGGCTCAAGTTCAGGGGCGTCAAACTCATTCCATGATTTTTGTAAAATTTTTTGAACCTTTATTTAACTAGACAAGTTAGTTAAGAACAAATTCTTGTTTATAATGACTGCCTAGGAACGGTGGGTTAACTGTCTTGTTCAGGGGCGGTTCGTTCCAGCAACCTTTCGGTTACTGGCCCAATGCCACTAGGCTACCTGCTGCACTGAGTGTCTGCAGGTTTGTTTTTTCACTTTCAATTTGTATACAGTTAAGACCTAGACAACCGGGTGAGGGGAGTTCCTAACTAATCAGTGACCATCATTGGTCAATCAAGTACAAGGGAGGAGCAAAAAACCTGCAGACACTTGGCCCTCCATGGAATGAGTGACACCTGTGTTCCAGTTGCTTCTAGTTAGCTACCTGTTGTTGTACGCTGTTAGTTTCTGGGTTGGACACAAGATGGTTTGATAGTGACAGATTTACTGGATGTTGCTAATATGTCGTTTTTTCTCCTTTTGTCAGGACGCGGGGGATTCTGTGTACACACTGGAGATCCCCTTCCATGGAAAGACCTTCATTCTCAAGGTACACTGTCATCACTGTTTATTTTTGTGTATGTATTTTTCTTTCATAACGTGTGGCTTGTCTGGTGTAAGTATTTAGTATATTGGGCTATATGCCTTTGGAAAGTATTCAGACCCCTTCACTTTTTCCACATTTTGTTACGTTACAGCCTTATTCTAAAATGGATTAAATACATATTTTTCCTCAGCAATCTACACACAATACCCCATAATGACAAAGCGAAAACAGGTTGTTTTGACATTTTTGCAACTGTATAAGGGAAAAAAAGAAAGAAATATGAGACTTGAAACTGAGCTCAGGTGCATCCTGTTTCCATTGATCATCCTTGAGATGTTTCTACAACTTGATTGGAGTCCACCTGTGGTCAATTCAATTGATTGGACATGATTTGGAAAGGCACACGCCTGTCTGTATAAGGTCCCACAGTTGACAGTGCATGTCAGAGCAAAAACCAAGCCATGAGGTCAAAGGAATTGACCATAGAGCTCCGAGACAGAATTATGTCAAGGACCTCAGACTGGGGCAAAGGTTCACCTTCCAACAGGACATCGGCCCTAAGCACACAGTCAGGACGACTACAGCTCGGCATTCAACACCATAGTACCCTCCAAGCTCGTCATCAAGCTCGAGACCCTGGGTCTCGACCCCGCCCTGTGCAACTGGGTACTGGACTTCCTGACGGGCCGCCCCCAGGTGGTGAGGGTAGGCAACAACATCTCCTCCCCGCTGATCCTCAACACTGGGGCCCCACAAGGGTGCGTTCTGAGCCCTCTCCTGTACTCCCTGTTCACCCACGACTGCGTGGCCACGCACGCCTCCAACTCAATCATCAAGTTTGCGGACGACACAACAGTGGTAGGCTTGATTACCAACAACGACGAGACGGCCTACAGGGAGGAGGTGAGGGCCCTCGGAGTGTGGTGTCAGGAAAATAACCTCACACTCAACGTCAACAAAACTAAGGAGATGATTGTGGACTTCAGGAAACAGCAGAGGGAACACCCCCCCCATCCACATCGATGGAACAGTAGTGGAGAGGGTAGCAAGTTTTAAGTTCCTCGGCATACACATCACATACAAACTGAATTGGTCCACTCACACAGACAGCATCGTGAGGAAGGCGCAGCAGCGCCTCTTCAACCTCAGGAGGCTGAAGAAATTCGGCTTGTCACCAAAAGCACTCACAAACTTCTACAGATGCACAATCGAGAGCATCCTGGCGGACTGTATCACCGCCTGGTATGGCAACTGCACCGCCCTCAACCGTAAGGCTCTCCAGAGGGTAGTGAGGTCTGCACAACGCATCACCGGGGGCAAACTACCTGCCCTCCAGGACACCTACACCACCCGATGCTACAGGAAGGCCATAAAGATCATCAAGGACATCAACCACCCGAGCCAATGCCTGTTCACCCCGCTGTCATCCAGAAGGCGAGGTCAGTACAGGTGCATCAAAGCTGGGACCGAGAGACTGAAAAACAGCTTCTATCTCAAGGCCATCAGACTGTTAAACAGCCACCACTAACATTGAGTGGCTACTGCCAACACACTGTCAATGCCACTGACTCTACTCCAGCAACTTTAATCATGGGAATTGATGGGAAATGATGTAAATATATCACTAGCCACTTTAAACAATGCTACCTTATATAATGTTACTTACCCTACATTATTCATCTCATATGCATACGTAGATACTGTACTCTATATCATCGACTGAATCCTTATGTAATACATGTATCACTAGCCACTTTAACTATGCCACTTGGTTTACATACTCATCTCATATGTATATACTGTACTCGATATCATCTACCGTATCTTGCCTATGCTGCTCTGTACCATCACTCATTCATATATCCTTATGTACATATTCTTTATCCCCTTACACTGTGTATAAGACAGTAGTTTTTTTTGGAATTGTTAGTTAGATCACTTGTTCGTTATTACTGCATTGTCGGAACTAGAAGCACAAGCATTTCGCTACACTCGCATTAACATCTGCTAACCATGTGTATGTGACAAATAAATTTGATTTGATTTGAGGACAAACAGGAGTAGCTTCAGGACAAGTCTCTGAATGTCCTTGAGTGGCCCAGCCAGAGCTCAGACTGGAACCTGATCAGACTTCTCTGGAGAGACCAGAAAATGTCTATGCAGCAACGCTCCCCATCCAACCCGACAGAGCTTGAGAGGATCTCCAGAGAAGAATGGGAGAGACTCCCCAAATACAGATGTTCCAAGCTTGTAGCGTCATACC
Organism: Oncorhynchus kisutch; assembly: GCF_002021735.2. Lineage (NCBI taxonomy): Eukaryota > Metazoa > Chordata > Actinopteri > Salmoniformes > Salmonidae > Oncorhynchus > Oncorhynchus kisutch. Next base: position 53,118,551 of record NC_034183.2, on the reverse strand, counting down.
CAAGAAGACTCGAGGCTGTAATCACTGCTAAAGGTGCTTCAACAAAGTACTGAGTGAAGGGTCTGAATACTTATGTAAATGTGATATTTCAGTAAAAAATAAATACATTGCTTTGGTATTGTGTGTAGATTGATGAGGGGGAAAAAACGATTTAATCAATTTTAGAACAAGGCTGTAACAATGTGGAACAAGTCAGGGGGTTTGAATACTTTCTGAAGGCACTGTATATCGTATATTCAAGGTCTTCCTAGACTGTTTGATAGGTTTTGTGTTTTGTCTGTCCCAGGCCTTCATGCAGTGTCCTGCAGAGCTGGTGTACCAGGAGGTGATCTTACAGCCAGAGAAGATGGCCCAGTGGAACAAAACCATTTCTGGTTGCCAGGTAACCTGCACTATCCTCTCCTCTTTTTCTCATCAGACAAACAGGCTTAACCTAGTACAGTGAACCTACTGTGTAAACTGTTTTGTTTTTGATTCAGATCAGTTGTTGTGGCCCATACGATGCCAAAGGCTGACATTGCTCTCCATTTGTTCCTTTAGATCCTCCAGAGGGTGGATGACAACACCCTGGTGTCGTACGATATCTCTTCCGGGGCAGCAGGGGGGGTAGTGTCTGCCAGGTAAAGCAACACAACATGGACTACCTCGAATATGGAGTCATCCTGTTCCCTATGTAGTGCACTAATTTGGACCAGGGCCCGCATAGGACTCTGGTCAAAATTAGTACATTCTATAGGGTGCCATTTTATATAGGGTGCCAGCCCTCGTCCATGTTTTGAATGTAAAAGTAATTCATGTCCTTGTATCCCTCAGGGACTTTGTGAATGTGAGGCGGGTGGAACGCAAACGAGACTGCTACGTCTCCGCTGGCATGGCAACCGACCACGACGCCAAGCCTCCGCACAGTCGCTATGTCAGGTCTGGCCTTGCCTCTAGACAGCCTCATTTCACTGGAAACAACACTGAAAGCAGATCATGTCAACCAGACCATTCATGCTAGTTAATTAGCCAACGTGTGGTACTACCCTCCCTCTCCTCTAACTCTCTCTTCTCCTCCCTACCATCCATCCCTCTCTCTCTTCTCTTCCCTAGAGGTGAGAATGGTCCAGGAGGGTTTGTGGTCCTGAAGTCCAGCAGTAACCCCTCGGTCTGTACCTTTATCTGGGTGCTCAACACAGACCTCAAGGTAAGAACAGACTGTTGAGGATGGTTTGTGTGTGCATGTTGCTTTGATGTATAGTCAGTGGGCTGGAGAAGCAGTACATGTCTGATCTTGTTTTGTTTTAGGGTCGACTGCCCCGCTACCTTATCCACCAGAGTCTGGCTGCCACCATGTTTGAGTTTATGGCCCATCTACGCCAGCGCATCCGTGACCTACGGTCCACTCGCTAGATGCCCTCTCACTTACTTCCTGTCGGGAAGCTAGATGCTTGCAACCCACAGCGCCACCGCAGGTTTGGTGGTGTCACTGCAGATTTATGGGAACACCTACAGTTGGAAGTGCACTTGAGATTATGGTGGATATCAAACTTACTTAGACTAGAGGAAGGTCAACAGCATAGAGAATGGGAGACTGGTGTGTCTGTACTTTCACCTGTCTTTTAGACGTGAGGAGGTCTGGGACTGTCAAGAGATGTTCCTCCTCTCCCATGGACTCCATGTTGTTTTTAAACATAGTTACACACGTTTTTATGTAACTTTTCTGCTGTTTCTCTCACTGATGCCAGTGCTGGCTGCATCTCCCTCCAGCCAAGAAGTCTAACAGTATTGAACGTGTAATGGAGGGCAGACTAGGACTACGCTTGATGAGACTTGATGAAGACCACTAACTCTGAGCCTTATTCTACCGCACATTTATGTTAGCCATTGACTGGCTGTTATGCTTTTTTCTTGTTGTTTTTCCACTGTCTTCACTGTCATTCTTTGGTAACCTGGGAAACCGCTACACATGACCACATCATAAACAAAAATGTAACTGTTGGAACACAATGAACCCACAGGGTGTCCCTTTTGTCCTCGTTGACCCTCACTGCACTGTGATCCATTGAAGCTCACTGTAGGAGTGCTGTAGTCCTCCGGCCACTAGAGGGCGACACCACCACAGATCTACTAACAATAGGAGACAACCTACTTAATGGAGCTCAAGATGCGTGGTTGTGATGACTTATCAGTCGCTCATGGGTTCATAAAGAGTTTCAGATACTCTTCTGTGCCAAGCCTTTAGTGGCCTTTTTAGGTAGAGGGAATCCAACTGCCCTTAATGATGGTTGATCTAAATTGTAACTGTATCGCAGCCTTCTGAGATAAGCCTTGACTGCAGACATACTGTAGATGGAGAAGTGGCAGTAAATGAATTATGTGATTCTTTATGTTAAACATGTATCATTGTGGTGGATGCAATATTGAAATTGGCTATAATCAGAGTTCTGATTCTCTGTATCTAATAAACATATGACAGTTCCTCAATGGCAAAGCATGCTGCTTTGCATATCACAACCTTCAGCTATCAGCCTGCTGTGTGCATGGCGATGCAGTACTGAATGTCTGGTGTGTCAGGTCATTGAACATTATGCTTGTGAGAACTCATGTTCCCCTCTAATGCCTTGCAGTCCTGTAAAAATACAAGTCGGACTTGTTCTGTTTTGGGCTCCACTCTATTTTAGGGCCCTAGTTATTAACAGGCTTAGCTACATCGTTATTGTATCAGAACAGAAACAAAACATGTTGAACAAAGAAACAAAATGTTTTTAAAAAAAATGTATGGGCTGTCTGAAAGTGAAAATATGGTCTTTGATTTCCATGATGAAGAAAAAAAGTCTGAAGATAATGTGAACAGGTTGCCATCTGTGTGAGTGGGAGTTTCACACATAAACCAGTTCTGTAAATCTCTTAACTAATAATTGGGCTGAGAAAGCTGTTGGTTGGTTTGGTGCCTTTGTCACAGTGACAGAAATGGGCATATAGTGTCACTGTGACCACACTTTAACTGTTAGGACTTATCTATTACTAGAATATCACTTGTTTGCTAAAGGTATGTGTTGCAAAGGTTGCTTTATTTTCAGTTTGGTATGTTTTAATTTCTATGATTGTTCTAATGTTTTGAAATCATACAAACTGCTGATCGTTTACAAAAAAATGTGTCAATTTACGATCGTCTTCAAATATTTTACCAGGATACTGAATTGTATTTTTTTTAACAGAAGATTAGCCCGCCTTGAATCTCTAATAAAATGTTGAAAATAGTTATTGATGAAACATCCTGACTCCCATTTCTCAGCCTTTCCAGTAAACCAACCCCTCAACCCTGTAACACAAACTGTCCAAGATGCCTGGTTGAGTAGGTTATCCTGTAGGCCTACATAGAAAAGCCTGATTTACAAAATGTACACTTGTGATATTAGGAGGGACTCCTCTGATAAGGATAATTTCACAGGGAACGTGACACAAACCACTGAGTGTTTGTTAACTGAGTAGATACAGGCAACACACAGGGTTTTGTCCATTAGGTGCCAAACTGAACAAAATGGACTGGAACATGGACTACCTGGACTTGTCCTCTGCAACCTTTGGGTTGCTAGATGTTCACGTTATATGGCCGGGACAACCACACTACTTTTTCTATTTTTTATTTTTTTGCCTTAAGTAACCTTGGGTGTTATGTAACCGTACCAAATGTAACACGTCATACTAATATGAGTATCCCGGATTTACGTTTACTGTCTTACGCCTAGTCTATGAGACCAGGCTGTCCAATAAGAAACACTTATTGTTTTAAAAAGTGTCCTATTGCATTCCCTAATGAACATGGTCACGCTCCATTTCTCAGTCTCCCTCTTTCTCACCCTGTCTACCATTTGCATGGCTCTCTGCGCTCGTGCTTGAGGCTGTGTTTATATCATGATTATAACACTGACTAAAGTTGGCATCTCATGGGAGCTTTCCATTAACATTTACACTACAATCTATGATGTCCTTTTTTTGCCTTTTGGATGAGTGTGGAATATAAGATAATTTTGTGAACCAAGTGTACCTTTAGTCCAGGATTTTTTTTTAAATAGGTCCATTCTGCGTGGATAGAATCTAAGTCTTTTTATAATAGGAGAACTGATTATCTTGTTTACTGATGAAACGGTTCTCTGATATATTTGCTATTTTACCATTTCCACTACGTGTAGAATACACCAGGTTATTGGCCTAGGGGCCATTTTACTTTGAAGAAGCTTGTTTTGTTTAAATATGTAGCCTTTTTTCGTATGTAGAGTGTGTGGTTTTAAATGGATGGCTGAAGGAGATAAGTATGTGGGTTGCAAGGTGGGGGGTACAGTAGCTAGGGCCTTGCTATTGCTGCTGGGGGGCAGAGGATCGTTCAGCTCACATGACTGGGCTGTGACTGAGTTGGGTCTTGTGTGTGCATCTGGATCTGTGGTGATGAGTGAGAGGGGAGTGACTACTCAGTGCTCTCTTTGTGGCGAGACATTCCCTGGGTCATCCTCTCTTCCAGCTTCTCTGATCCAGGAGGAAAGTCTCTGGGCCAGGATTTGGAGACCTTAGCTGGCTACCTCTTCTGGACCTCAGTCATCGGGACCTGGAATGAGAAGAGGATTCCACACCAGTATATACAGCGTGGATGTCGGATGGAGATTGGAACCCATAGATCTGTAACTTTTGTATCTGGAAACTAGTTGTTGGAAATGACCTCGACTCTCTTTAGAATGGTTTCTGTCTGAACGGGATCTTTTTCTTGAAACTCATTTTTGTCAGCGTGGAGGCAGGGTATCAACAGAGTGAGAATCGTGGGTGTTCACCAGCTCTGTGAGTGCTTGACAAACTTTTTCTCTTTACTCCTGTGGATATTGTTTTGGAATCAAACTCTGAGGGCGTGACCAGGGTTCCAGGTCCGAACCCTCATCCTACACCACTGGGTCACCTATCCTCAGCAGGGAACTGGTAGACAGAAAGAGGTGGATATAGTGCGTTGGACCAACTTCACCGGTTGGAGAGGACATTTTTTCCTTCTTACCTGTCCTGTAGCTGGATAGGACTTGAGAAACGGTACTGTATACCCTCTCTTGTTTGAAGAGTTTAACCATATCTGAACACCAGACCTTATCTGGACCTCTAACTGCTCTCACGTTATCTTCTACCGCTCTACTTCCCTCTCTCTCTCTATCAGAGATGGGGGCTGCCTTCAAGAGGTTCTGTGCTCGGTTCTGTTGTTGCTGCTGCTTTAGTGATGATGAAAGTGAGGAGGAGAAGGAGCCTTTAATCAGGTATGCAATCTGTGACACCGCGATACACTGACATATAGACTTATCAACATGACAACCCATGACACTGACATACACACTTATCACCATGACAACTCGATACGCTAACATACACACGTATCACCATGACACCCCAACACACTGACATACACACTTATCACCATGACACCCGACACACTGACATATAGACTTATCAACATGACACCCCAACACACTGACATACACACTTATCGCCATGACACACTGACATATAGACTTATCATCATGACACCCCGACACACTGACATACACACTTATCACCATGACAACCCGACACTGACATACACACTTATCACCACGACACACCAACATACTGACATACACACTTATCACCATGACAACTAAACACACTGAAATACACACTTATCACCATGACACCCCAACACACTGACATATAGACTTATCACCATGACACCCTGACCCACTGACATACACACTTATCACCATGACATATAGACTTATCACCATGACATCCCGACACACTGATATATAGACGTACAGTGGGGCAAAAAAGTATTTAGTCAGCCACCAATTGTGCAAGTTTTCCCACTTAAAAAGATGAGAGAGGCCTGTAATTTTCATCATAGGTACACTTCAACTATGACAGACAAAATGAGAAAAAAAATCCAGAAAATCAAATTGTAGGATTTTTAACGAATTTATTTGCAAATTATGGTGGAAAATAAGTATTTGGTCAATAACAAAAGTTTATCTCAATACTTTGTTATATACCCTTTGTTGGCAATGACAGAGGTCAAACGTTTTCTGTAAGTCTTCACAAGGTTTTCACACACTGTTGCTGGTATTTTGGGCCATTCCTCCATGCAGATATCCTCTAGAGCGGTGATGTTTTGGGGCTGTTGCTGGGCAACACAGACGTTCAACTCCCTCCAAAGATTTTCTATGGGGTTGAGATCTGGAGACTGGCTAGGCCACTCCAGGACCTTGAAATGCTTCTTACGAAGCCACTCCTTCGTTGCCCGGGCGGTGTGTTTGGGATCATTGTCATGCTGAAAGACCCAGCCACGTTTCATCTTCAATGCCCTTGCTGATGGAAAAATCTCACTATACATGGCCCCATTCATTCTTTCCTTTACACGGATCAGTCGTCCTGGTCCCTTTGCAGATAAACAGCCCCAAAGCATGATGTTTCCACCCCCATGCTTCACAGTAGGTATGGTGTTCTTTGGATGCAACTCAGCATTCTTTGTCCTCCAAACACGACAAGTTTAATTTTTACCAAAAAGTTATATTTTGGTTTCATCTGACCATATGTATGACATTCTCCCAATCTTCTTCTGGATCATCCAAATGCTCTCTAGCAAACTTCAGACGGGCCTGGACATGTACTGGCTTAAGCAGGGGGACACATCTGGCACTGCAGGATTTGAGTCCCTGGCGGCGTAGTGTGTTACTGATGGTAGGCTTTGTTACTTTGGTCCCAGCTCTCTGCAGGTCATTCACTAGGTCCCCCCGTGTGATTCTGGGATTTTTGCTCACCGTTCTTGTGATCATTTTGACCCCACGGGGTGAGATCTTGCGTGGAGCCCCAGATCGAGGGAGATTATCAGTGGTCTTGTATGTCTTCCATTTCCTAATAATTGCTCCCACAGTTGATTTCTTCAAACCAAGCTGCTTACCTATTGCAGATTCTGTCTTCCCAGCCTGGTGCATGTCTACAATTTTGTTTCTGGTGTCCTTTGACAGCTCTTTGGTCTTGGCCATCGTGGAGTTTGGAGTGTGACTGTTTTAGGTTGTGGACAGGTGTCTTTTATACTGATAACAAGTTCAAACAGGTGCCATTTTCAGGATTCTTTTCCTCATTTTATCTGTCATAGTTGAAGTGTACCTATGGTGAAAATTACAGGCCTCTCTCGTCTTTTTAAGTGGGAGAACATGCACAATTGGTGGCTGACTAAATACTTTTTTGCCCCACTGTATCACCATGACAACCCATGACACCCCAACATACTGACATACACACTTATCACCATGACAAACCATGACACCCCAACACACTGACATACACACTTATCACCATGACACCCTGACATATAGACTTATCACCATGACAACCCATGACACCCCAACACACTGACATACACACTTATCACCATGACACCCCGACACACTGACATATAGACTTATCACCATGACAATCCATGACACCCCAACACACTGACATACACACTTATCATGACAACCCATGACACAGTGACATACACATGACACACTGACATATAGACTTATCAACATGACAACCCATGACACCCTGACATACACACTTATCTCCATGACAACCCATGACATCCAAACACACTTACACCACAGGAGGCTGCTGAGGGGTGGACGGCTCATAATAAAGGCTGGAACGGAGCGAATGGAATGGAATGGCATCAAACCATGTGTTTGATACCATTGAACTTAGTCCGTTCCAGCCGTAACCACGAGCCTGTCCTCCCCAATTAAGGTGCCACCAACCTCCTGTGACTTGCACACACTTATCACGGCACACAACATAATGCTTAATAAACAAGCAATGTCACAATTCCTCATGTGATTTCTCACCCTCATGTCTCTCCACACCAATCCATAGATTTAAGAGTTACAGTTGAAGTCGGAAGTTTACATACACCTTAGCCAACTACATTTAAACTCAGCTTTTCACAATTCCTGACATTTAAACCTAGTAAAAATTCCCTGTCTTAGGTCAGTTAGGATCACCACCTTATTTTAAGAATGTGAAATGTCAGAATAATAGGAGAGAGAATGATTTATTTCAGATTTTATTTTATTTCATCACATTCCCAGTGGGTTAGAAGTTTACATACACTCAATTAGTATTTGGTAGAGTCGCCTTTAAATTGTTTAACTTGGGTCAAACATTTTGGGTAGCCTTCCACAAGCTCCTCACAATAATTTGGGTGAATTAAGCTTTGGAAGTATGCTTGGGGTCATTGTCCATTTGGAAGACCCATTTGCGACTAAGCTTTAACTTCCTGACTGATGTCTTGAGATTTTGATGTCTTGAGATTTTGCTTCAATATATCCACTTAATTTTCCTACCTCATGATGCCATCTATTTTGTGAAGTGCACCAGACCCTCCTGCAACAAAGCACCCCCACAACATGATGCTGCCACCCCAGTGCTTCACGGTTGGGATGGTGTTCTTCAGCTTGCAAGCCTCCCCCTTTTTCCTCCAAACATAACAATGGTCATTATGGCCAAACAGTTCTATTTTTGTTTCATCAGACCAGGGGACATTTCTCCAAAAAGTACCATCTTTGTCCCCATGAGCAGTTGCAAACTGTATTCTGGATTTTTTTATGGCGGTTTTGGAGCAGTGGCTTCTTCCTTGCTGAGCAGCCTTTCAGATTATGTTGATTATAGGACTCATTTTACTCGTTTTGTACCCGTTTCATCCAGCATCTTCACAGGGTCCGTTGCTGTTGTTCTGGGATTGATTTGCACTTTTCGCACCAAAGTACATTCATCTCTAGGAGACAGAATGCGTCTGCATCTTGAGCGGTATCACGGTTGCATGGTCCCATGGTGTTTATAGTTGCATACTATTGTTTGTACAGGTGAATGTGGTACCTTCAGGCGTTTAGAAATTGCTCCCAAGGATGAACCAGACTTGTGGAGGTCTACACCATGACAATTGGAGGTCTACACCTCCAATTTTGTCAGAGATTTTGGCTGACATCTTTTGATTTTCCCATGATGTCCTGCAATGAGGCACTGAGTTTGAAGGTAGGCCTTGAAATACATCCACAGGTCCACCTCCAAAAAACTAAAACGATGTCATGGCTTTAGAAGCTTCTGATAGGCTAATTGACATCATTTTAGTTTTTTTCTGGAATTTTCCAAGCTGTTTAAAAGGCACAGTCAACTTAGTATATGTAAACTTCTGATTTATAAGTGAAATAATCTGTCTGTTAACAATTATTGGAAAAAAATACAGTAGATGTCCTAACCGACTTGCCAAAACTATAGTTTGTTAACAAGAAATTTGTGGAGTGGTTGAAAAACCAGTTTTAATGACTCCAACCTAAGTGTATGTAAACGTCTGACTTCAACTGAATGTCATGCTCTCCATCCACAGCCCTCAGATTTAGTCACAGTAGTGTAATACACAGGTGTGGAACCAACCAACAATGATCCTCTCTATATCTATTGAATTGATAACAGCTTCACAGTCATCCCAATGTTCCCCTGATAGACCACGCGCGCCTGTGTTCGTTTGTGTGTGTGTGAGTGTCTATTTGTTATTTTGGTCTATTTGTTTCAGTCCTGACACTTTGGAGTACTTTGACCGCGAGGCGAAGAAGCGAAGGGAGCAGGAGCAGAACCTATGGAGTGAGCCAGGCGACCCGAGCCACTCCGAGAGAGACGATGACCGGATTCTGTACAACCTCATCCAGAACAGGAACCAGACACGCAGGGGCTCGCTGGTACCAGAAGGGGGGGGGGGGGCCAGGGAAGGGGGACAGGGGACACTTACTGTATGACAACAGAGTTTGGGTTTTTAAGAGGGACCCACTGGGCACACAATGGTTGAATCAACGTTGTCTCCACGTAATTTCAATTGATTTCATGCGCTCTGATATAGTGTAGGCCTACATTATCCAACTAGGTACCATGACTGTCAAATCAAATCCAATGTATTTATATAGCCCGTTGTACATCAGCTGATATCTCAAAGTGCTGTACAGAAACCCAGCCTAAAACCCCAAACAGCAAGCAATGCAGGTGTAGCACAGTGGCTAGGAAAAACTCCCTAGAAAGGCCAAAACCTAGGAAGAAACCTAGAGAGGAACCAGGCTATGTGGGGTGGCCAGTCCTCCTCTGGCTGTGCCGGGTGGAGATTATAACAGAAAATGGCCAAGATGTTCAAATGTTCATAAATGACCAGCATGGTCGTATAATAATAAGGCAGAACAGTTGAAACTGGAGCAGCAGCACGGTCAGATGGACTGGGGACAGCAAGGAGTCATCATGTCAGGTAGTCCTGGGGCATGGTCCTAGGGCTCAGGTCAGTTGAAACTGGAGCAGCAGCACGGCCAGGTGGACTGGGGACAGCAAGGAGTCATCATGTTAGGTAGTCCTGGGGCATGGTCCTAGGGCTCAGGTCCTCCGAGAGAGAGAAAGAAAGAGAGAAGGAGAGAATTAGAGAACGCACACTTAGATTCACACAGGACACCGAATAGGACAGGAGAAGTACTCCAGATATAACAAACTGACCCTAGCCCCCCGACACATAAACTACTGCAGCATAAATACTGGAGGCTGAGACAGGAGGGGTCAGGAGACACTGTGGCCCCATCCGAGGACACCCCCGGACAGGGCCAAACAGGAAGGATATAACCTCACCCACTTTGCCAAAGCACAGCCCCCACACCACTAGAGGGATATCTTCAACCACCAACTTACCATCCTGAGACAAGGCCGAGTATAGCCCACAAAGATATCCGCCACGGCACAACCCAAGGGGTGGCGCCAACCCATACAGGAAGATCACATCAGTGACTCAACCCACTCAAGTGACGCACCCCTCCCAGGGACGGTATGAAAGAGCCCTAGTAAGCCAGTGACTCAGCCCCTGTAATAGGGTTAGAGGCAGAGAATCCCAGTGGAAAGAGGGGAACAGGCCAGGCAGAGACAGCAAGGGCGGTTCGTTGCTCCAGAGCCTTTCCGTTCACCTTCACACTCCTGGGCCAGACTACACTCAATCATATGACCCACTGAAGAGATGAGTCTTCAGCAAAGACTTAAAGGTTGAGACTGTGTTTGCGTCTCTCACATGGGTAGGCAGACCATTCAATAAAAATGGAGCTCTATAGGAGAAAGCCCTGCCTCCAGCTGTTTGCTTAGAAATTCTAGGGACAATTAGGAGGCCTGCGTCTTGTGACCATAGCGTACATGTAGGTATGTACGGCAGGACCAAATCAGAGCGATAGGTAGGAGCAAGCCCATGTAATGCTTTGTAGGTTAGCAGTAAAACCTTGAAATCAGCCCTTGCCTTGACAGGAAGCCAGTGTAAGGAGGCTAGCACTGGAGTAATATGATCAAATTTTTTGGTTCTAGTCAGGATTCTAGCAGCCGTATTTAGCACTAACTGAAGTTTATTTAGTGCTTTATCCGGGTAGCCGGAAAGTAGAGCATTGCAGTAGTCTAACATAGAAGTGACAAAAGCATGGATACATTTTTCTGCATCATTTTTGGACAGAAAGTTTCTGATTTTTGCAATGTTACGTAGATGGAAAACAGTCTTGATATGTTCTTCAAAAGAGAGATCAGTGTCCTGAGTAACGCCGAGGTCCTTCACAGTTTTATTTGAGACGACTGTACAACCATTAAGATTAATTGTCAGATTCAACAGAAGATCTCTTTGTTTCTTGGGACCTAGAAAAAGCATCTCTGTTTTGTCCGAGTTTAAAAGTAGAAAGTTTGCAGCCATCCACTTCCTTATGTCTGAAACACATGCTTCTAGCGAGGGCAATTTTCCAACAACAACGTTGTTGTCTTCTGTTTGTTGGGGGAATGTGCTGCTATCTCACAGTAGGCTTACTCTAGTTGATTGACCTGTGTTTGTGGTGATAGTTGTGTACTAGGTTAATATTGTTTGTATGTAACCCTGCACCCTTTCTCTCTGTAGGCGCACCGGCGTCTGAGTGTGGACATTGAGGGTATGAGAGATCTGCGTCGGGAGGTCAGAGACAAGTGGAAGATGATCCTGGAGAATTTAGGTGAGAGAACAAATGGAAGGGTAAAATGAGGGTGATAGAGAACAAATGGAAGGGTAAAATGAGGGTGATAGAGAACAAATGAAAGGGTAAAATGAGGGTGATAGAGAACAAATGGAAGGGTAAAATGAGGGTGATAGAGAACAAATGAATGGGAAAAAGGAGAGGAAGACAAAATTGATCAAATCTAATCTCAGCAACCGTGAACTCTCATTGGCTCAGGATTCATGGCGGAGGCGGAGTCTCTGCTGACGGTGTCTGCCAGTGCGTCGTATGACCGTATGAAGAACGCCTCGGCGTCACGCACACTACTGCACACGCTCCACTCTGAGACATCCATCTTTAACACCCGGGAGGCCCCACCTGAGAGATACCTCTTCATCCTGGTGAGAACAGAAACTAACAGAGGAGGGACATTTTGTATTATGGTTATAATGTCTTTCACTTCCTTCTCCAAATCACTTCCTGTTTGATGATGATGATGACTCTTATACCTCCCCTCTTCCTCTGTTTACTCTTCCTTCCTTCACTCTTTGTTTTTCAACCTCTCCATCTCCCTCTCTCTTTCCCTCCTCTCTCCGTCTTCCCCTCCTCTCTCCTGTTCATATAGGATCGTCTCATATACCTGGATGCTGCTGAGGACTTCTTGGCGAAGGCTAGACGCTTCTACCCCAAGCGTGATACTGATGATGAAGATGAGGACAACCCATTAGCAGTCAACCTGCCGTTGCTACTGGCCAGAGTGAACCGCACCATGAACAGAGAAGGGAGCGATGATGAGGACAAGAGGCTGGATGAGGAAGATGGGAGCGGAAGAGAGGAGGACAACTTCTAGATGGAACAGGAGCTGCAATGACCTCAGACAGTAGACAGGGGGCAATAGTTGTTTATGTTGCAGAGTTGGGAGTATACAAGGACTAGGATGTCTGATTCTGAATATACTCTGTTGAAAATACACTCCCAATTTGCACTAACACTAGGGGCTCTATTCAATCTGTGTTGCTGAAGTGTTACAGATTGTGCGATAGAAATGTTAAGGTAATTTCTGACTGAACAGACATATGCCGTGTTTACCGTGTATGCAGTCTCTGCTAACACGGGAACATTGCCTTCACATTTCAATCACGCTGTAACGCTGAACTTCCGCCATACAAACTGAATAGAGCCCGAGGTTTGAACAAAAAATATACAGCTTTCCTTTCACCTCATCAGAACCGTGATCCAATATGATTCTGTTTTTCTGTTTAGGCAGACTTAGCTGGGTCTCAGGTATATTAGGGAGAGTTTTGGAGGTTATCACCCTGCCATTTTTTAAAATCCATCCAGACAGTGTTAGTTACCCAACTCCCTGGGTCTGTTCATTATTGGTCTCCGCCAGGGAACACAGTGGACACAGTTAAACACAGCACTGAAACCCGTAGGGCACAGCTGTCCTGTTCCACATCAGCACTTTGTCTCATGATTATCAGCACTTGTTTTATCAAGTCACAAGACAGTCTTTTAAAACCAGTAGTTAAGATTACCTTGGAATAAATGTGTGTTAAACCAATTAAATCATTTGGAGTTGTCCATTTATTTAACGGACCATGCTTATCAAGAGGTACTAGTGTATTTTTTGTTCATGAAGTTTACAGAGATGAGTTTAGTAACAAAATGACAACTTTGAATGAGTGTGTGTGTCTGTGTGAACAGTGGAGGTTGCAGTATGTGGGTATCTAATGGTCACTTTAAGTACATGTCAAGATTGTGAGAGTGTTTGGGATGTTTTGGTGAGTTGAAGGGGATGCAGCATGTGTCTTATGTTCTATTGTAAAGTTGATATGGAAAATAAAGTGGCAACCTGATACTGCAGGCCAAGTTATGTGTGTGTGTGTGTGTGTGTTTGGCAGGGTTAATGTGTCCACGGGGAGCTCTAAACTCCCTGTCACATGTCGGCATGGTGTGGTCACAGCTCCAACACTGTGGCTCACCCATGCCTGCTGTGAGCCACGCCCCACAGAGATAGCCTCTGACCTGGCCCAATCTGGCCTGTCCTGGGCGTGCTCGTCCCTTTGGGTCCACAGGGGGTGTGTGGATGAGGATGTTGATGGGTTGATGGTCAGCTGTCTATAATGTTACGTGAGAAGGACACTGGTGAGGGTACATCTCACAACAGGGCAGCAGCATGTTTCTTAGAAAATAGACAGTGGCATCATTCCCATAGGGGGAACAAAGGCACACTTTTATACTTTATTACAGGTAACGACCTGAGATGAGGAGCACACTCTTAAAGGGAGTGCTCCTAATCTCAGCTTGTTACCTGTATAAAAGACACCTGTCCACAGAAGCAATCAATCAATCAGATTCCAAACTCTCCACCATGGCCAAGACCAAAGAGCTCTCCAAGGATGTCAGGGACAAGATTGTAGACCTACACAAGCCTGGAATGGGCTACAAGACCATCGCCAAGCAGCTTGGTGAGAAGGTGACAACAGTTGGTGCGATTATACGCAAATGGAAGAAACACAAAAGAACTGTCAATCTCCCTCGGCCTGGGGCTCCATGCAAGATCTCACCTTGTGGAGTTGCAATGATCATGAGAACGGTGAGGAATCAGCTCAGAACTACATGGGAGTATCTTGTCAATGATCTCAAGGCAGCTGGGACAATAGTCGCCAAGAAAACAATTGGTAACACACTACGCCGTGAAGGACTGAAATCCTGCAGCGCCCGCAATGTCCCCCTGCTCAAGAAAGAACATATACATGCCCGTCTGAAGTTTGCCAATGAACATCTGAATGATTCAGAGGACAACTGGGTGAAAGTGTTGTGGTCAGATGAGACCAAAATGGAGCTCTTTGGCATCAACTGAACTCACTGTGTTTGGAGGAGGAGGAATTCTCTCTATGACCCCAAGATCACCATCCCCACCGTCAAACATGGAGGTGTTAACATTATGCTTTGGGGGTGTTTTTCTGCTAAGGGGACAGGACAACTTTACCGCATCAAAGGGACAATGGACGGGGCCATGTACCGTCAAATCTTGGGTGAGAACCTCCTTCCCTCAGCCAGGGCATTAAAAATGGGTCGTGGATGGGTATTCCAGCATGACAATGACCCAAAACACACAGCCAAAGCAACAAAGGAGTGTCTCAAGAAGAAGCACATTAAGGTCCTGGAGTGGCCTAGCCAGTCTCCAGACCTTAATCCCATAGAAAATCTGTGGAGGGAGCTGAAGGTTCGAGTTGCCAAACGTCAGCCTCGAAACCTTAATGACTTGAAGATCTGCAAAGAGGAGTAGGACAAAATCCCTCCTGAGATGTGTGCAAACCTGGGGGCCAACTACAAGAATTGTCTGACATTGATTGCCAACAAGGGTTTTGCCACCAAGGACTAAGTCATATTTTGTAGAGGGGCCAAATACTTATTTCCCTCATTAAAATGCAAATCCATTTTTGACATGCGTTTTTCTGGATTTTTGTTGTTGTTATTCTGTCTCTCACTGTTCAAATAAACCTACCATTAAAATTATACACTGATCCTTTCTTTGTCAGTGGGCAAATGTACAAAATCAGCATATTGTGGAGGGGACACACTGACTGGACCAGGCAAAGAGTACCCCCCTCTATTCCCCCAAGTAAGTGGTTCCTTCCAAGTTGCACAGAGCAAAGAGATGCCTAGACAAGATGCTAGATATTCTAGAGTCTAATAGTTGCAGTATTGTCAGTGGAGGAGAGAGAGCGTAGAGTGACACTGGATTTTAGCTGCCAGTAATGGGCAGGAGGTATGTTTGCAAATTAATTTAATCAAGCTATGTGGCCTATTGATTCTTTTTTGATGAATAAATAAAACCAAAATGTTTGCTGTTTCTCTGTAATACTTCATTTGATTTACTCTTTCGATGTTGATCATTTTCCTGCACAACAGGAAAGGCTTCTAAAGTTTAGAATTTCCACTTAGAAATTTCAGACTTGACTTGCCCTAATGAAAAACGATTCAACCCCTAATCCACATAATAATTTACATTTCATATTGCTCAGGACTATATTCCTGTTGTAGCAAACTGGCTCAAATTAAGACCCTACCTCCGTAGCCACTTATCAATTTTATGAAGTTGGAAATTCATAGACAGAGCTATACATGCAAAGATTGACAGACATTTAGATTGTTCTTTTAAAAAATCGAATGACCATAAATAGATACACAATTGACTAAAATGTATTTAATTCTTGGCTTATGACACTATATACCAGTGTGCCAGTTGTACTTAACTCCTAAGGCATAAAAGTTCTTAAAGAATCAATGTCCATCGTTCATTTAAATGACAATTGAACCG
Organism: Oncorhynchus kisutch; assembly: GCF_002021735.2. Taxonomy (NCBI): domain Eukaryota; kingdom Metazoa; phylum Chordata; class Actinopteri; order Salmoniformes; family Salmonidae; genus Oncorhynchus; species Oncorhynchus kisutch. Next base: position 53,102,183 of record NC_034183.2, on the reverse strand, counting down.
GTAAAGCGGTATAGATATATTTAAAAGCTGTTCTCCCTCCCTCCCTCCCTCCCTCCCTCCCTCCCTCCCTCCCTCCCTCCCTCCCTCCCTCCCTCCCTCCCTCCCTCCCTCCCTCCCTCCCTCCCTCCCTCCCTCCCTCCCTCCCTCCCTCCCTCCAGCAGCTGAGGCTGACTGTATAGTTATGTAACAGAGAGATATCACCTTGGCACTCTAGGGGGCTGCCAGGGGAAGGAATGATCATAATGATCATCCTGCCAGGATCACCTTATCACGGCTCTCCCTTAGGAAACTTCTACACCGAAGGCCTCATTAGAATAGTGATGTGACAATAAATCCATGAACAGAGGAACTTTGAGTACCCATGCGGGTGCCTATCACACTTACTGTCAGGCAGCTGCGTCCCCGCCAGACATGTGACTTGTGTTGTTGTTGTGTGCTTAAAGGCCCAATGTGGCCATTTTTATTTCAATATCTAAGCATTTCTGGGATACAATTAAGTAACTTGCTGTGATTGTTTTCAATTCAAATGGAAGTATGTTGTACATTTTCACAATTCTTAGTACAAAACTCAAAACAGATCATCAAGTAAGTCAGTTGATTCAAGCTCTAAGCGCATTTTCGATTGACTAAGTACAACACATAAAATCACACGGTCACTTTTTCACCGAACTGAATTGTTTCCCATTGCAATACATGTTCGTATATAGTAATTGCCTTTCACAATGCATTGCTCACACTACTTTTGATATGATTCTTTACATTTTACATGTCAATTGGTTTGTCTACAGATTTTGAGAGCTACATCATGAAAACGTATGGCTGTAAAGTAGAAACATAAAAAGTGTGATATATTTAAGCAATAAGGTCAGAGGGGGTGTGATATATGGCCAATAGTCCACGGCTAAGGGCTGTTCTTATGCCCGACGCAACGCCATGCTCTTATGAACTGAGCCACATACAGGACCACTACAATACATAAGTTCAATACAATACTGTAAAATACAATACACAATTGCAATACAGGTGGAAGATGTATGATTGCCATCCCCACGAGCGTACCACACTCATTCATGCCATGGATGAGGCATACAATGATTTCAATCCAGACCTATGTCAGGCTTGGATTCACCATGCCAAAATGTTTTTCCTCAGGTTCATAAACAATGAGGATATTTACTGCGATTTTGATGAGAACCTATGGCCAAATGTTCCAGGCAGGCTTGATGCAAACTACTGCCTGCTAAACATGATGTTTATTTAATTTCTTTCATTTGATTACATTGTGACATATGTCTTCAATGATCACACCTTTGAACACACATGGGATAGAAATAATGAACATTTGATGTTCAGTCAATTTCTATGGGTGGTACAACTGTATTGCCTCATGTGAAAACAATATAATGTACTGTAATTTACACTGCTGTGACATACTACATTCAAAGGGCAATTTTGAAACATGTATCAATACATTTCTTTCTATTGGATTCACTGGTAGTTAAAATAACTACATTGAGAAGATATCATTATGTTGTGTTTAGGTGATTAAACTAATGTACTCATTATATTTCACAGTAAACTTATATTTTGGATCAAATGGTTGTGTGGTGAAAGAAGTCTCCAAACAAAATGAACGCACAATGAAAGGTTTTGAATGTAAGACTGGCTGCGTTACAAATGTTACAAATGCCACGAGTGTGAGAACCTTTCTTCAAGTCCTATAACCACTTGATGTGAGTTGGCCTTAAGTGTTATGACTTTGACACCACAATAGAGTTTCAGAAATAATTTTGTACGTTGGGACTTGGGGTGTCACGCCTGCCCCCACTCCCCCACCCTGCCACTCCCCCACCCTGCCACTCCCCATCATTACACACTCCTGCCACCATCATTACGCACACCTGCCTTCCCCCATCAAGCGATTATTGCACTCACCTGGACTCAGTAAACTGCGTCCTTACCTCCCTTATATCTGTCTGGTTCCCCGCTCTAGTCCCGGCTTCAGCATTAATTGTCGTTTGTCGTTGTTTACCCGTGTGCTGACGCTGTTCCTGTTTTGTTACCTGTCTGTTCCTGAATAAATTCTGACTCCCCATACCTGCTTCTCATGTCCAGCGTCGGTCATTACAGAATGCTGAAGCCATCATACGAAGCATCGGGGAGTGCTGGCGTTCCGGGTGGTGGTGATGTTGGGTCCGGGGTCCACCACCGATGGAACTGGGGGTACCTAAGCCAACTTGTCGGGCTGTCACGCCCTAGCTGGCTTGAGAGGTTCGTGCCCCGGTTGGCTCGGAAGGTGCCCATCCCACATCTGGCCTCAGCCAGATTGTCAGGTTTTTACGCCCAGTCGGCTCGTCAGTTTTTTACGCCCAGCCGGCTCGTCAGGCTGCTACGCCTCTGCCGGATCATCGGGCTTCCACGCCTCAGCGGGATCGTCAGGCTTTCACACCCCAGCCAGATTGTCGGGCTCCCATGCCTCAGCCGGCTCGCCAGGCCCCCCATGCCTCAGCCGGCTCGCCAGGCCCCCCATGCCTCAGCCGGCTCGCCAGGCCCCCCATGCCTCTGCCGGTTTGTCTGGAGTTTACGCCCAGCCGGCTTGTCCAGTGCCTGTGACCCGGGCCGGCCCGTCAGGCTCGCCCAGGTGGGACACCGGGTGGTGCCCCTAGAGGGGGGGTACTGTCATGCTTGCTCCCACTCCCCCTCCCTGGTGCCAGACTCCCTAGCATTTCACACTCCTGCCACCATCATACCGGTCTGTTCCTGATTAAATGTTGACTCCCTATACCTGCTTCTCATCTCCAGCGTCGGTCATAGGGAGTTCTTCTATCCCATAAATGATAATAGTCCAAATGTGGATGTGTTAAGTATGGTTGAGACAAGTGTTCAGGCTATGGATGACGCAATAGAAAATGACGTGTCCCTCTTTTCGAGACAAATCCACCTTTTGTCTGCCAAGATACAGAAATCCCTTACAAGAAACATACTACAGATTGGTGGAAAAAGATGTCTCAGATTCTGAATAAGAAATGAGAATACAGAGTCTACAACAACCTCCCTAAAGAATGATTTTTTAAAATTATTCCACTTTGATAGGGCGTAATGCTGATGAGTGGAGCTGTGGTGTTGTTAAACAGTGATGACTATATGAATGAGATCCGGGGACAATTGAACACCACCACTTTATATCAGAAATTGTCACGTGACCCCACACCACTGTACAAAGATGAGATTCACTGCAAGCTGAAGTCTCTTGTGGAAAGTGGAGACATTATGCAAAAATAATGAGTTCATGAAAGTAGACAATCCAATCAAGAGCGTTATTCATGCCTTACCAAAAATCCACAAACGTTTGGATAAGCCACCAGGGGAGACCTATTGTGGCCTCCATTGGCTCATTGACTGAAAATATTGCTATATTTGTAGATTTCTTTCTAAAACCCAGTGTGGTGTCACTCCCTGCATATGTACGCGATTCTAAAGACATGATTAACACCATGATTAACACTAAAAAAATGCACAATATGAATGGGAAGATGCTTATGGCTTGCTCTGATGTTTAATCCCTGCATACTCCATCAGGGAGGCCTAGAAGCCATGGCACACTGTCTTAGTCAACGACCCACTGGCACACTGTCTTAGTCAACGACCCACTGGCACACTGTCTTAGTCAACGACCCACTGACACACTGTCTTAGTCAACGACCCACTGGCACACTGTCTTAGTCAACGACCCACTGGCACACTGTCTTAGTCAACGACCCACTGGCACACTGTCTTAGTCAACGACCCACTGGCACACTGTCTTAGTCAACGACCCACTGGCACACTGTCTTAGTCAACGACCCACTGGCACACTGTCTTAGTCAACGACCCACTGGCACACTGTCTTAGTCAACGACCCACTGGCACACTGTCTTAGTCAACGACCCACTGGCACACTGTCTTAGTCAACGACCCACTGGCACACTGTCTTAGTCAACGACCCACTGACACACTGTCTTAGTCAACGACCCACTGACACACTGTCTTATTCAACAACCCACTGGCACACTGTCTTAGTCAACGACCCACTGACACACTGTCTTAGTCAACGACCCACTGGGCACACTGTCTTAGTCAACGACCCACTGGCACACTGTCTTAGTCAACGACCCACTGGCACACTGTCTTAGTCAACGACCCACTGGCACACTGTCTTAGTCAACGACCCACTGGCACACTGTCTTAGTCAACGACCCACTGGCACACTGTCTTAGTCAACGACCCACTGGCACACTGTCTTAGTCAACGACCCACTGGCACACTGTCTTAGTCAACGACCCACTGGCACACTCTCTTAGTCAACGACCCACTGGCACACTGTCTTAGTCAACGACCCACTGGCACACTGTCTTAGTCAACGACCCACTGGCACACTGTCTTATTCAACAACCCACTGGCACACTGTCTTATTCAACAACCCACTGGCACACTGTCTTAGTCAACGACCCACTGGCACACTGTCTTAGTCAACGACCCACTGGCACACTGTCTTAGTCAACAACCCACTGGCACACTGTCTTATTCAACAACTCACTGGTACACTCCCTCGCACAAACTATATTGTTGAACTGGCTGAGATTGTTCTGACTAAGAACTTTTTCATGTTTGAAAATGACATGTTCATTCAACAGAAGGGAAGAGCTATGGGTAGTGAAAATGGTACCAAATTATGCCAATCTGTATGTGGGGCTGTATGACGAACGCTATTTTTTCAGCCCTAACAATTCAATCTTGCACCACATCAGGCTCTGGAAATGCTCCATTGATGACGTATTCCTTACATTCCTGGATCGATTACGCTCTTTCATCAATACAACTAGTGAACATTTGAAATTCGCCCTCACCTTTGATGCACATGAAACAAGTTTTCTTAACATTCTGATTAAAACCTCTACAGGATCAGTGGGTCCCCCCACAGGATGGTTGAGCTAACGTATGCTAATGCGATTAGCAATTAAGTAACAAGAACATTTCCCAGGACATAGACATATCTGATATTGTCAAAAAGCTTAAATTCTTATAAATCTAACTGCACTGTCAAATTTGAGTTATGAACTTGAAAAGTTATTAATGAACCAATTAGGCACATTTGGGCAGTCTTGATACAACATTTTGAACATCATTGCAATGGTTCATTGGATCAGTCTAAAACTTTGCACATACACTGCTGTCATCTAGAGCCCAAAATCTAAATTGTGCCTGGGCTGGAATAATACATTATGGCCTTTCTCTTGCATTTCAAAGACGATGGTAAAAAGAAAAATGCAATGTTATTTTCTTTGTGTTATCTTTTACCAGATCTAATGTATTATATTCTCCTACATTAATTTCACATTTCCACAAACTTCAAAGTGTTTCCTTTCAAATGGTATCAAGAATATGCATATCCTAGCTTCAGGTCCTGAGCTACAGGCAGTTCGATTTGGGTATGTCATTTTAGGCTAAAATTGGGGGAAAAAGGGTGGATCCTTTTAGTTAAGAGGGGGGTGGCTTTAGCACGGACCTATACAGGAAGATGACGGAGAGGAATTCCCTGTTATGCGGAGACAGCTTTCACCCTACATGCCTAAAAAAGAGCCTCCATACCCCTTCAGCCAATACAGTTGCATACGCAGGATTTGAAGTACACAGGGTGACTATGACAAACAAGCCGAGTGTCTGGATGAGCGTATCAGACAACGGGGTTACCCAGAGGAATGGCTGCATGACGCAAGGGATCGTTATAAAAATATGACCCAAGATGACAGCCTCATGCCCAAACCACCCCGTTCAATGCCTCCTTCAGTGCTCCTCACTTGGTAAACAGTTCGACCACATGATTAAAAAACACTGGGACATCTTGAGCACTGATCCACAACGGGAAAAGACGTTTAAAGAACCCCCGCAGGCAGTCTTCAGACGCGCCCCCAACATCAGTCAAATGGTGGTGAGGTCGGATCTTCCACCAGTGCCACGTAGTACATTCTTAGACAACGTGCCGGACGGTAATTATAGATGTGGCCGATGTACCCAGTGTAACTTTACGAACAACTGCACAATGTTCAATCACCATATAACGGGCAAGGCCATTAAGAATAAGGGCGTCATTAGGGTACTAGACCCCCTAAGAACAATGTCTAATTGCTGACACAAGAAAGCAACGTTTGGGAGATTTTTTTTTTTACCTCCACACAGTACCCCATAATGTCTAATTTCTAAGTTTATTACAAATAAATTAAAAAAAACACCTTAACATAAATATTCAGACTCTTTGTTATGAGACACAAAATTAAGATCAGTTGCATCCTGTTTGTCACGCCCTGACCTTAGAGAGCCTTTTAATGTCTCTATTTGGTTTGGTCAGGGTGTGATTTGGGGTGGGCATTCTATGTTTTGTTTTCTATGATTTTGTGTTTCTATGTTTTGGCTGGGTATGGTTCTCAATCAGGGACAGCTGTCTATCATTGTCTCTGATTGGGAACCATACTTTGGTAGCCCTTTTTTCCTCCTTTCGTTGTGGGTAGTTATCTTTGTTAGGGGCACTATAGCCCTCTTAAGCTTCACGGTCGTTTTGTATTGTTTATTGTTTTTGTTGGTGACGTTATCCAAATAAAATAATGTAATGTACACTCACCACACTGCGCTTTGGTCTTCCTTCAACGACGGCCGTGACACTGTTTCCATTGACATCCTTGAGATGTTTCTAACACTTGATTGGAGTTCATCTGTGGTAAATTTTATTGTTGGGTCATGATTTGGAAAGGCACACACTGGTCTACATAACATTCCACAGTGTATGTCAAAGCAAAAAACAAGCCATGAGGTCCAAGGAATTGTATGTAGAGCTCCGAGACAGGATTGTGTCGAGGAACAGATCTGGGGAAGGGAACCAAAACATTTCTGTAGCACTGAAGGTCCCCAAGAACACAATGGCCTCCATCATTCTTAAATGGAACAAGTTTGGAACCACCAAGACTCTTCCTAGAGCTGGCCGCCCGGCCAAACTGAGCAATCCGGGGAGAAGGAAGTTGACCAAGGGAGGTGGTAAGGGAGGCTACCAAGAACCCGATGGTCACTCTAACAGAGCTCCAGAGTTCCTCTGTGGAGATGGGAGAACCTTCCAGAAGGACAATCATCTCTGCAGCAATCCACTAATCAGGCCTTTATCGTAGAGTGGCCAGACCGAAGCCATTCCTCGGTAAAAAGGCACATGACAGCCCACTTGGAGTTTGCCAAAATGACCTAAAGCACTCTCAGACCATGATGAATGGTCTGATGAAACGAAGATTGAGCTCTTTGGCCTGAATGCCAAGTGTCACGTCTGGAAGAAACCTGGCACCATCCCTACGGTGATGCATGGTGGTGGCAGCATCATGCTGTGGGGATGTCTCTCAGTGGCAGGGAGACAAGTCAGGATCGAGGGAAAGATGAACGGAGCAAAGTACAGAGAGATCCTTGATGAAAACCTAATCCAAAGTGCTCAGGCCCTCATACTAGGGCGAAGAATCACCTTCCAACAGGACAACGACCCTAAGCACACAGCCAAGACAAAGCAGGAGTGGCTTCGGGACAAGTCTTTGAAAGTCTTTGAGTGGCCCAGTCAGAGCCCGGACTTGAGCCCAAATAAACATCTCTGTTGATACCTGAAAATAGATGTGAAGCAACACTCCCAATCCAACCTGACAGAGCTTGAAAGGATCTGCAGATGGGAGAAACTAGGTGCGCCGAGCATGTAGTGTCATATCCAAGAAGACTCGAGGCTGTAATCCCTGCCAAAGGTGCTTCAACAAAGTACTGAGTAACGGGTCTGAATACTTATGTAAATGTCATAAACATTTGCTCAAATATCTAAAAACCTGTTTTTCCTTGTTCATTATGGGGTATTTAAGTATTTAAGCATCAGCTGTCTGAGCAGCTTACCAATCACTGTACCTGTACACAGCCCATCTGTAAATAGCATTTGCACACACTGTACATATACTTTTTTTCTATTGTGTTAAGTGACTACGTTTGTTTATCCCATGTGTAACTCTGTGTTGTTGTTTTTGTCACACTGCTTTGCTTTATCTTGGCCAAGTTGCAGTTGTAAATGACAACTTGTTCTCAACTGGCCTACCTGGTTAAATAAAGGTGAAATAAATAAATAAATACAAGTATTGTGTGTAGATTGTTGAGGGGAAAAAGCAGTTAGTCAATTTTAGAATAAGCCTTTAACATAACAAAATGTGTAAAAAGTCAAGGGGTCTGAATACTTTCCGAATGCAATGTAGGTCACAAAAAAAAACTATCTCAATTCAAATTGGAGCATGATCCACATCCTGCATTGCTCACACCTAATCCAGTCCCCACCTGTGACTGAAAACAGGGAGATAGATGCCCATTGGAAAACTCTCTCTTAAAAACATAAGTAGCTATCTAGCTATATGACATAAAATGCGGTGTAAAATAGATAAAAGGCTATATTGTAACATTAACTGTAAAGCTATCCGTCCCTAGTGGAAACATTTACAACTGCAATTAAGTTACTTAATCTATTTAATGTATTTTACCTCAGACCATCTGGTAATAAGGTTGCAAGCTAGCACTCCAAGCAGCTTATGCTACTAGCTTGCTGACTAGCATATACTGCTAGTGAAGTTGCTAGCTAGCAAATTAGCATAAACTAGTGCTAACTGTGCCAGTCATTGTCTAAATGACAGGTAGAAACACATTCATAACCATAAAGGGTTAACTAGCCCCCAGGGGCCAGTTACCCCCTAGTAGGGGTGGCGAGTTGCCCCCAACACACTCATCCAACATATTACTAATTATTTATCTTAAGGCTTTCCTACTTCTATATTTAAAAATCAATTATTGATCTAACTTCATCTACAATTTTCAAAATTTCAACTTTTTTCAAAATCAACTTACCACAGTAAATGTTAGCGTAAGCTGCTAGGATTGCTAGTTAGCAACCTTATTACCAGATCGTCTGAGGTAAAATACATTAAAAAGCTAACGTAAAAATGAAACAAGCTCTGAAAACAAGAATAGCATAACACTGGAGTATTATCAGAACCCTTGACCAGAGAAACCCTGTGGCTGTGCATAGCATGGAGGCTCGTCACAACATTAGCTCTCTGAGATACATTGGTATCGTACATGGTAAGACTCCAAGGAGGGGTGGAGATACTGATCATCTATTATTGAGAAGAGAATTGTACTCGACTCACAATTTGTGTACCATGTCTCCTAGAGGTCTGAACCAAGAGTTTGATATTAGACCATTTCTTACTTGAATATGTCACTTCGATTTGTCTTGCCTTCTGGGTCTCCTACTTATTATTTTCTGTTACTACTACATGTACCCATCTCATTGATATCGAATTATTAGAGATACACAAATAGTTTTTGCACCCACTGTGCATCAAGTGCTTAGTGGTCATGTGAGGTGAAATTTGTATATTTTGGGATGTGAGTGTTCGGTTTGTTTGTTTGTCCTGACGAAGATCCGTTTCGGGTCGAAACGTTGTCAATAAAAGCGATGAATTGGGAGCTTTAACAGTGTGCAGGCCTTCTTGTTCTTTACTTGCATTACAAATGTTACCAGTTTGGTGTTTTGTAATAACAGTTTTTCAAATTCACCATATATTAGTGAATATAGCACCATAGCGATAAAAAAAAGCTGTAACACTGACTCATATGACAGTCACTAATGTACTGTATGTGCTAGGTGAATGAGTGTAAAAAAATAATGATTATCTTATCAAATGTCTAAACAGAAACTGAGTGATTATCTTATCAAATGTATAAACAGATACTGAGTGATTATCTTATCAAATGTCTAAAAACAGATACTGAGGGATTATCTTATCAAATGTCTAAACAGATACTAAGTGATTATCGTATCAAATGTCTAAACAGATACTGAGTGATTATCTTATTAAATGTCAAAATGTGTTTAGTTCTGTTTTTTGAAAAGGAGAATGATCTCATTGCATAAGTATGCCTCGAGACGTACTAGGTTTCTGCAATTGGAATCCTGAACTGAAGTGACATTTTATGGTTGTCATGGCTGCATAACACATAGTGTGTGAGTGCGTGTGTGCGTCTGCAATGTGATATCTTACATACATTGTGTCATTACAGTACATGTCTTAGATATGAGAATAGGAATATATTGCTGTACTTGGGGGACACTTTTACAAGATTTTATTTGAGGACATTTAAACTAAATGATGTACATGAATATATTAATTGAAACAAATAACTCATAATTAATGTATTAGATCAAGTTGAGGGAGAGGAACGAATCCAATACTTAATAATTGTTTGTATTATCCGATAACTGTGCAGCTGTGTAAAATAGTGTACATTGAAGAATAGATTAATATCTAGTTTCAATATTAATTTGAAAGCAAAAGATACATGTATTCTTGCTATGCAAGTGTTATATATTGGATGACATCAGTGCCTGATGCGGAAGAGTTAGTCATTGAAAGAGTGGCTGGTAGTGACACCTAGGCAACATTTCCTGTGTGCGTGTGTGTGTATGTGTGTACGTGTTTTGTTTGTGTGCGTTTTGTGTGTGTGCGTGAGAGAGAAATCTTTAAGGCTGTAACCTGAGAGACTCTTGGCTGGAGTGGGTCTCTGTCATCAGACTAATAAATCAGAGATAGAAGTCACAGTCCATGACTGAAGAAACACTGTTACAACACAGCTAATAAGGTAGATAACAGATTCACAAGGTACTGTACTCCAGTCAAATAAAAATGACTTGTGTTCTACTTACCGTAGTTTATACAAAACAAGAGTTGGTCCCTTGGTCAATGCCTTAGCCTGGTATCTGTTCTGTAGCACGTATAGCCTTGCTTTATCCAAAACAGACTGACCACCTGCCTACAGAACATCACCTTTGATCTTGAGTCTCTAAAAGGAACTTTTACCCCAAATATAGCCAGGCCGTACATGCCAGGGCTCTCCAGGGTTACAGGAAGAGACAACCCTAAGCCCTGCAGTTTCACACTGCTAACTACCAAGGTAACTGTCAGTTTCCCACAGCTAACTACCAAGATAACTGTCAGTTTCACACTGCTAGCTACCAAAATAACTGTCAGTTTCACACTGCTAGCTACCAAGATAACTGTCAGTTTCACACTGCTAGCTACCAAGGTAACTGTTAGTTTCACACTGCTAGCTACCAAAAGAACTGTTAGTTTCACACTGCTAGCTATCAAGACAACTGTCAGTTTCACACTGCTAGCTATCAAGACAACTGTCAGTTTCACACTGCTAGCTACCAAGGTAACTGTTAGTTTCACACTGCTAGCTATCAAGATAACTGTCAGTTTCAAAATCTGTTTGTATGTTTATGTACAGTATATGTACATGTACACTGAGTATACCAAACATGCCTTATGCCTTCAGAACGGCCTCAATTCATCCGGGCATTGACTCTACAAGGTGTCGAAAGCATTCCACAGGGATGCTGGTCCATGTTGACTCCAATGCTTCCCACAGTTGTGTCAAGTTGGCTGGATGTCCTTTGGGTGGTGGACCATTCTTGATACACACGGTAAACTGTTGAGTTTGAAAAACTAAGCAGTGTTGCAGTTCTTGACACAAACCAGTGCGCCTGGCACCTGCTACCATACCCTGTTCAAAGGTACTTACATTTTTTGTCTTGCCCATTCACCTTTCGAATGGCACATACACAATCCATGTCTCAATTGTATCAAAGTTTAAACATCCTTCTTTAACCTGCCTCCTCCCCTTCATCTACACTGATCGAAGGGATTTAACAGGTGACATCAATAAGGGATCATAGCTTTCATCTGTATTCACCTATGTCATGGAAAGAGTTCTTAATGTTTTCTATGCTCAATCTATGTATTCTCTTTTGAGGCAATAGAGTTTCCCCTCAGCACCCAGCATTATTAGCATGGGCTGATCTCTTTCCACATTAGTGTTCTGCCACCGGTTGCTATATGTACATCAAGACCTAAGCGCTATTCAGATGCCAGCTCTCAGAAGCCTCACCCCTGTGTGCTCGTGTGTGTTTACATGTCTCTGAACACTGGGTCTGATAGTGCTCTTAAGAGGGAAACTTGCCACTTCATTTGATAACCGGATGCCCCTCAATTTAGCATGTTAGGTCAGGGTGATTATAGAGGGGATTGGGGGTATAATTTGGGTATCAGGGGATTCTGAGTACAATTACCGGTAACACACCCACTCCCATTTCTTTACCGCACTCTCTTTCTCTCTCCCCCAGCCACCCCCCTCTCTCTCTCTTCCTCTCTCCCCCATCCACCCCTCTCTCTTCCTCTCTCACCCAGCCACCTCCCTCTCTCTCTCTCCCTCTCTTCCCCAGCCACCTCTCTCTCTCCCTCTCTTCCCCAGCCACCTCCCTCTCTCTTCCTCTCTCCCCCAGCCACCTCCCTCTCTCTCTCTCCCTCTCTTCCCCAGCCACCTCCCTCTCTCTTCCTCTCTCCCCCAGCCACCTCCCTCTCTCTCTCTTCCTCTCTCCCCCAGCCACCTCCCTCTCTCTTCCTCTCTCCCCCAGCCACCTCCCTCTCTCTTCCTCTCTTCCTCAACAGCTGCCCTGAGTCAGTCAGTTCTAACTCCCGGGACAAAGTCAGGGACGGGCCGCTCTTGGTGTCAGGTGTCAGCACACACTAGCTGTGGAGTGACAACATGGTTTAGAAATAGCAGCAGGGCTTCTATAAAGGAGATAGACGGGCATGTTCCCAGACACAGACAGCAGAGACCACCAGACCATCACCATCACCACAGAGGCAAGAGAGAGGAGAGAGCTGCCTGAACCATCACAGATTACCTTGGCTAGCAACTACAGACAGACAGATAATCCAGAGAGAAGAACACCAAACACAGAGACACCAAGACAGACAGATAGATAGAGGAGTCCTAGAAGCTAACTGAGGTGATAAAAACCGATATAAGGACAGAACTTCACCCACACAGAACCGTGATAATGCAGGTGTGTACCGTTGTTGAGAAGCGTGCTGGGGCCGTGGTGGGGGCTGAGCTGGCCTGCAGCGTACATGAAGAGAACCAGGCTCGGAGGGAGAGCTACAAAGCTGACTGGAACAGTGTTAATATGAAGACCCGGGCCATGGACAGGTGAGACACAGCCTTTTGACAAACTGTATTAATTACTTCTGGTAGATAGAACATATTGAACAACATTAAGTAATTTCTTCTTATATAAAATATCCAATAACAATAAAGCAAGACGTTCTCCTATATTACCCTGTGAGTCATCATACTCAAGACTAGCCTACTGTATAATGTATCTTAGTTATAATAACTGTCAGGCTAATCTATCAGCTGACTGTAAAATGTAATGATTTTCGTTTCGCTGGTAGGACTCTCTGCTTGATACTGTAAGAGATTAGAGTTTGAAAATCACTGAGCAATGTCCAACTGTTCATTCCTAACTGTGTCGGTCTCATCTCTCCACAGGCAGACAATGAACATGAACGATGACTCTCATAGTGAGACCTACACTCGTCAGTGGGAGGCTCGCTCTCTGGCCCAGGCCTGTCCCTCGGGGGTGTACAGAGTGGGCACTGTGGAGAGGGGTGTGAGAGAGCACCAGCTTCTGCCAAAGAGGAACACCCTGCCGCTGCCCATCTTCACCCCTGCACAGCTGGGCATCCGGCTGGGTCGCGGAGCACCGCACACCCAGGAGGACCTCCGTCCCTTCCCCATCCCAGATGGTGCCTGCCCTGGCAAGAGGGCCGTGGTTGAGATCACACAGGACCTGCCTCCCGCCAAGCCACTCAGGATGGAGTTCGCCAAGGCGCCCAAAGCACTGGGCCGCTCCGTGTCACAGGAGGCCCAGAGAGGGTGAAGGAAGAGGAGAGGAACAATGGACGTTAGAGTGAAAGGTTAACTTTGGGGCTCAGCCCATCAGATAACAGCATGGAGGGATGTATATAGATTTATTCCTAGTGACATTTATTCCATCCCTATTCCCTAGTAGTGCCGTCACACAGTGTATACCTTTCCTGTTTCATTTAGTATTACATGTATACTAGGGACATGTCCAATTTCATACTGTTTGTTATACAAGGTATTATTTGCTTAGAGATCTGATGGCATCTTTTGATTGACAGAAAGGTGTGTTTCAGCTGTGCCATCAACTAATCTCCCTGTTGACTGGTAAAGACCAGACTGTCCTTGTCACGTCTACACACTGAATGAACTGCCCCTGCCCCCCTGCCTGGCTAAAGCCAGCTGTGGATAAGCCACACAGCATAGTATGGCATTCTGACCGCATTGTGTGCAGTGGTACATTCTGACAGCATTGTCATATTATGGCAATGACACCTCACAGTATTGAGACAGCAGGACATTTAATATGCTCAAACAATGTGCTTATGAGGATGTATTGAGGATATCAAAGACTCTTCAAAAGGGACAGAGTGGGAGAGAGCAGAAGAGAATTGGAACTGTAGAGAGGAACAAGAAAGTGGGCACGGAGGGAGGGGTGGGCTCAACATACCTTGGCATCCATCCCTCTTCTTTCGTAAGAATGGAGAGCTGGTGAGCCTCCAGACCTTCAGAAGTCCTTGTACACTCTAATCCTGGGTGAGAGGACAGAACGGTACAACATGATCCCACACTGGGAACCCAGACAAAGGAGCCACCTGGGCACAGGCGTCAATTCAACATCTATTCCACGTTGGTTCAATGTCATTTCATTGAAATGATGTGGAAACAACGTTGATTCAACCAGTGTGTGCCCACTGGGAGGTTTGTGTGTGCTGACATGTCTGGATGGTCCCGGGTCAGGACTCAAGTCATTGATATAGACTGACTACTTGTATGATCAAGACTTATCGTATATATTTAAAACAACGTGTCATTTGACAGTGTTTGAGCTGATCTGCCCACCTAGCTGTGTGTTAATGTTGACATCTGAAGTACAGCATCTGATGTATCTGGTAGAGTTAGTGAACAGATCATACAGAATGATGTGAGTCTCTACTGTTGTAGAGGAAAGTGGGGTAAGTTGAGCCATTTCTTACATTCAGCATCACTCTGTCAAGGGAAATATAGTATTCTTTCTAACAAAGATGTCTACATGTATTTCAGGATGTTGTGTATCCCTGGAAATAAATTGAATTCATGTAAACATTGTAATTTTCCCCAAAAAAAGGGGTCTCTTGGCACAACTTATTTGAGCCGGGGGCCGGGTAAGTTAAGCCGTCTACAAATTTCAGTACTGAATGAAATATTACCACTAACTGTTTCCCAAACACAATTCAACACCACCACAATCACTTTTTTTTGTCTTGTAATAATTTGAAGCATCTTTTAACACTTGTCATTGGCTCATATTGAAGCTTATAGAGACCCAAAATGATGTATAGAACCATTTTTACCCCACTGCCATTGGCTCAACTTACCCCAAGGCAAACATTTTGACTAAATCAGCCCACACAGCTACAAGAATGCACTTTCATGCTAGGTTTAGGACCTCATATTGAAGCTTATAGAGACCCAAAATTATGTATAGAACCATTTTTCACAGACTCCATGAAATTATGACCTCTTCCTAAATATTTTGTCAAATGATTAATTTGGTGTATGGCTTCCAAAGAAACAACTAACCCGTTTGGCTCAACTTATCCCACTCTCCACTATCTGTTTTCATGTGTTGGGTTTATATTTTTGTATAATAAAATCTGAAGTGCTTTTCACTTTATTTCTGTGTTAACCTGTTTAATACAACCATCACAAAGACCACACACACACATACACACACACACACAGTAAATGGGGGGTGGTGATGATAGATTAATCTACGCCTGACTGATTATCAGCTGTAAACAACATGGCTAACTCATGACCTTGCACCTACAGGCTTCTGTTCAGGCAGCAACAGCTGAACTGGGGGCTTATATATCTTTTTTTTGTATTGAAAATCAAGTCTGAAATTTCAAAGTGGAAATTACAAACGTCAGAAGATTTGTCAAACTTCAAATACACTACAAGTTTTACATTTCCTGAAAGTTCCCCTGCAACAGGGTGATACAATTAGTGCCTAACATCTTACCACAAGGATGGAAACGTAAAACTTGTAAACTGACTGAGCTGGACATCTCTACAGAATTCTTGTTTATACAGTGCATTTGGAATGTATTCAGACCTCTTGATTTTTCCACATTTTGTTACGTTACAGCCTCATAATGATATGTATTAAATTGTTTCCCACCCCCTTATCAATCTACACACAATACCCCATAATGAAAAAGCAAAAACAGTTTTTTAGAATTTCTTGCAAATTCATAAAAAAATTAATGAAAACAGAAATATCACATTTACATAAGTATTAAGACCTTTTACTCAGTACTTTGTTGAAACACCTTTGGCAGCGATTACATCCTTCAAGTCTTCTTGGGTATGATGTTACAAGCTTAGCACACATGCATTCAGAAACTTGTCCCGAAGTCATTCCTGCATTGTCCTGGCTGTGTGCTTAGAGTCATTCTAATGTTGGAAGGTGAACCTTCGCCGCAGACTGAGGTCCTGAGAGCTCTGGAGCAGGTTTTCATCAAGAATCTCTCTGTACTTTGCTCCATTCATCTTTCCCTCGATCCTGACTAGTCTCCCAGTCCCTGCCTCTAAAAAACATCCCCACAGCATGATGCTGCCTCCACCATGCTTCACCATGGGGATGGTGCTGGGTTTCCTCCAGACGTGACGCTTGGCATTCAGGCCAAAGAGTTCAATCTTGGCTTCATCAGACTGGAAAATCTTGTTTCTCATGGTCTGAGAGTCCTTTAGATACCTTTTGGCAAACTCCAAGAGGGATGTCATGTGCCTTTTACTGAGCAGTGGCTTCCGTCTGGCCACTCTACAGTAAAGGCCTGATTGGTGGATGGCTGCAGAGATAGTTGTCCTTCTGGAAGGTTCTCCCATCCCCACAAAGGAACTCTGAAGCTCTGTCAGAGTGACCATCGGGTTCTTGGTCACCCCACCTGCCCAAGGCCCTTCTCCCCTGATTGCTGAGTTTGGCCAGGTGGCCAGCTCTGGGTAGCCGTAAACTTCTTCCATTAAAGAATGATGCAGGCCACTGGGACCTTTAATGCTGCAGAAACTTATTGGTACCATTCCACAGATCTATGCCTCAACATAATCCTGTCTGAGCTTTACGGACAATTCCTTCAACCTCACGGCTTGGTTTTTCTGACATGCACTGGCAACTGTGGGACCTTATATGGACAGGTGTATGCCTTTCCAAATAATGTCCAATCAATGGAATTTACTACAGGTGGACTCCAATCAAGTTGTAGAAACATCTCAAGGATGATCCATGGAAACAGGATGCACCTGAGCTCAATTTCGACCCACATACTGTAACCTCTACTACTTTCTCTCCCTTGTCCCTTCATGTTATGGTATATATATGGTATGCCAAGGTGGCATAGCAGTTCAGACGTCTTTTGTCCTCGTCTTGTCGTGTCCTGTATATATATATATTTACAACTTTTTCACATACATTTTATTTTTATTTTCCATCAACTCATCTTCTAAACACTCTCCTGCAACCCGCCTCACCAATGTATATTTATAAAAAAGTATTATTTACCTCAGATCTGTAATCCTCCAAGAAGCTAGCCAGAAACTCCAAGAAGCTAGCCTGAAACTAGCCAGAAGCTAATCCAGAAGCTAGTTCAGAAGCTAGTTAGCTCCTTTACTGGCAAATCGTTAGTATTCAGCTAACCACGGTTTGTGGTCATCAGCTATCCTTTAGCTCGAAAATCTATCGCCAGTTCTGTACGGCGCAGCGCGGCTCGGAACGGAACATACCGGACCAATTTTTCTCTCCATGTCCCTGGATTTCGACTGCTCTCTGGACATTCATACTCGGATCTCACAGCTAGCTAGCTGCTATCCGTGTGACTATCGGCCTTCGTCGATTCCGGAGCAAACATCAATTATTCCGGAGCTAGCAAGCTCCGTCAATCACTCCTGAGTTCCATCAATCACACCTGGGCTGCAGTCACCTATCCGGACCCGTTTTACTGCTTTCGCGGAGCCCCACCGGGCCTTCACAACTGGACTGCCGACGTTATCTACCCGAAGGAGTTATTCGGCTGGCTCCTCCGTCGCGACGTTACCTGAACGCCCATCTGCGGCCTGCTAACCGTTAGCTGTCTTACCGGCTGCTATCTGAATAGACAATCGGACAATTTTTTTTTATATATTTTTATTTTTTATTATTATTATTATGTTTTCTTCTTGGGCCTCTATAACTATATCTATTGTTTTTATTTTTGTTGTTGTTGTGTGATTTGGATTAATCCCCTCTACCACACGGAACCCCACTAATCTACTGACGGAACGCAAGAGGTAGCTAACAACAGACCTCCATCCTATGCTAGCTTGCTACCGATGCCCTGGCTAGCTGTCTAAATCACCAACCAACCTCTCCACTCACCGGACCCTTTTGATCACTCGACTAAGCATGCCTCTCCTTAATGTCAATATGTCTTGTCCATTTCTGTTCTGGTTAGTGTTTATTGGCTTATTTCACTGTAGAGCCTCTAGTCCTGCTCACTATACCTTATCCAACCTATTAGTTCCACCACCCACACATGCAATGACATCTCCTGGTTTCAACGATGTTTCTAGAGACAATATCTCTCTCTTCATCACTCAATACCTAGGTTTACCTCCACTGTATTCACATCCTACCATACATTTGTCTGTACATTATACCTTGATGCTTTTTTATCGCCCCCAGAAACCTCCTTTTACTCTATGTTCCAGACGTTCTAGACGACCAATTCTCATAGCTTTTAGCCGTACCCTTATTCTACTCCTCCTATGTTCCTCTGGCGATGTAGAGGTGAATCCAGGCCCTGCAGTGCCTAGCTCCACTCCTATTCCCCAGGCGCTCTCTTTTGACGACTTCTGTAACCATAATAGCCTTGGTTTCATGCATGTTAACATTAGAAGCCTCCTCCCTAAGTTTGTTCTATTCACTGCTTTAGCACACTCTGCCAACCCGGATGTTCTAGCTGTGTCTGAATCCTGGCTTAGGAAGACCACCAAAAACTCAGACATTTTAATTCCAAACTACAACATTTTCAGACAAGATAGAACTGCCAAAGGGGGCGGTGTTGCAATCTACTGCAAAGATAGCCTGCAGAGTTCTGTCCTACTATCCAGGTCTGTACCCAAACAATTTGAACTTCTACTTTTAAAAATCCACCTCTCTAAAAACAAGTCTCTCACCGTTGCCGCCTGCTATAGACCACCCTCTGCCCCCAGCTGTGCTCTGGACACCATATGTGAACTGATTGCCCCCCATCTATCTTCAGAGTTCGTGCTGCTAGGCGACCTAAACTGGAACATGCTTAACACCCCAGCCATCCTACAATCTAAACTTGATGCCCTCAATCTCACACAAATTATCAATGAACCTACCAGGTACCTCCCCAAAACCTTAAACACGGGCACCCTCATAGATATCATCCTAACCAACTTCCCCTCTAAATACACCTCTGCTGTCTTCAACCAAGATCTCAGCGATCACTGCCTCATTGCCTGCATCCGTAATGGGTCAGCGGTCAAACGACCGCCACTCATCACTGTAAAACGCTCCCTGAAACACTTCTGCGAGCAGGCCTTTCTAATCGACCTGGCCGGGGTATCCTGGAAGGATATTGATCTCATCCCGTCAGTAGAGGATGCCTGGATATTTTTTAAAAATGCCTTCCTAACCATCCTAAATAAACATGCCCCATTCAAGAAATTTAGAACCAGGAACAGATATAGCCCTTGGTTCTCCCCAGACCTGACTGCCCTTAACCAACACAAAAACATCCTATGGCGTTCTGCATTAGCATCGAACAGCCCCCGTGATATGCAGCTGTTCAGGGAAGCTAGAAATCATTATACACAGGCAGTTAGAAAAGCCAAGGCTAGCTTTTTCAAGCAGAAATTTGCTTCCTGCAACACTAACTCAAAAAAGTTCTGGGACACTGTAAAGTCCATGGAGAATAAGAACACCTCCTCCCAGCTGCCCACTGCACTGAAGATAGGAAACACTGTCACCACTGATAAATCCACCATAATTGAGAATTTCAATAAGCATTTTTCTACGGCTGGCCATGCTTTCCACCTGGCTACTCCTACCCCGGACAACAGCACTGCACCCCCAACAGCAACTCGCCCAAGCCTTCCCCATTTCTCCTTCTCCCAAATCCATTCAGCTGATGTTCTGAAAGAGCTGCAAAATCTGGACCCCTACAAATCAGCCGGGCTAGACAATCTGGACCCTTTCTTTCTAAAATTATCTGCCGAAATTGTTGCCACCCCTATTACTAGCCTGTTCAACCTCTCTTTCGTGTCGTCTGAGATTCCCAAAGATTGGAAAGCAGCTGCGGTCATCCCCCTCTTCAAAGGGGGGGACACTCTTGACCCAAACTGCTACAGACCTATATCTATCCTACCGTGCCTTTCTAAGGTCTTCGAAAGCCAAGTCAACAAACAGATTACCGACCATTTCGAATCTCACCATACCTTCTCTGCTATGCAATCTGGTTTCAGAGCTGGTCATGGGTGCACCTCAGCCACGCTCAAGGTCCTAAACGATATCTTAACCGCCATCGATAAGAAACATTACTGTGCAGCCGTATTCATTGATCTGGCCAAGGCTTTCGACTCTGTCAATCACCATATCCTCATCGGCAGACTCGACAGCCTTGGTTTCTCAAATGATTGCCTCGCCTGGTTCACCAACTACTTCTCTGATAGAGTTCAGTGTGTCAAATCGGAGGGTCTGCTGTCCGGACCTCTGGCAGTCTCTATGGGGGTGCCACAGGGTTCAATTCTTGGACCGACTCTCTTCTCTGTATACATCAATGAGGTCGCTCTTGCTGCTGGTGAGTCCCTGATCCACCTCTACGCAGACGACACCATTCTGTATACTTCCGGCCCTTCTCTGGACACTGTGTTAACAACCCTCCAGGCAAGCTTCAATGCCATACAACTCTCCTTCCGTGGCCTCCAATTGCTCTTGAATGCAAGTAAAACTAAATGCATGCTCTTCAACCGATCGCTGCCTGCACCTACCCGCCTGTCCAACATCACTACTCTGGACGGCTCTGACTTAGAATACGTGGACAACTACAAATACTTAGGTGTCTGGTTAGATTGTAAACTCTCCTTCCAGACCCATATCAAACATCTCCAATCCAAAGTTAAATCTAGAATTGGCTTCCTATTTCGCAACAAAGCATCCTTCACTCATGCTGCCAAACATACCCTTGTAAAACTGACCATCCTACCAATCCTCGACTTTGGCGATGTCATTTACAAAATAGCCTCCAATACCCTACTCAACAAATTGGATGCAGTCTATCACAGTGCAATCCGTTTTATCACCAAAGCCCCATATACTACCCACCATTGCGACCTGTACGCTCTCGTTGGCTGGCCCTCGCTTCATACTCGTCGCCAAACCCACTGGCTCCATGTCATCTACAAGACCCTGCTAGGTAAAGTCCCCCCTTATCTCAGCTCGCTGGTCACCATAGCATCTCCCACCTGTAGCACACGCTCCAGCAGGTATATCTCTCTAGTCACCCCCAAAACCAATTCTTTCTTTGGCCGCCTCTCCTTCCAGTTCTCTGCTGCCAATGACTGGAACGAACTACAAAAATCTCTGAAACTGGAAACACTTATCTCCCTCACTAGCTTTAAGCACCAACTGTCAGAGCAGCTCACAGATTACTGCACCTGTACATAGCCCACCTATAATTTAGCCCAAACAACTACCTCTTTCCCAACTGTATTTAATTTTAATTTATTTATTTATTTTGCTCCTTTGCACCCCATTATTTCTTTTATTTCTACTTTGCACATTCTTACATTGCAAAACTACCATTCCAGTATTTTACTTGCTATATTGTATTTACTTTGCCATCTTGGCCTTTTTTGCCTTTACCTCCCTTCTCACCTCATTTGCTCACATTGTATATAGACTTGTTTATACTGCATTATTGACTGTATGTTTGTTTTTACTCCATGTGTAACTCTGTGTCGTTCTATCTGTCGAACTGCTTTGCTTTATCTTGGCCAGGTCGCAATTGTAAATGAGAACTTGTTCTCAACTTGCCTACCTGGTTAAATAAAGGTAAAATAAAAAATAAAAAAATGTTTACTTTTTCCTTACAACTCACAGTTTCTCCAACTGGGATTGTTCATTTTTTCCCACTTCCCTTTCTTTCGGTCTTTCTCTCCATTTCTCCCATCATTTTCTCTGCCCACCCCTTGTCTCTCTGTTATGGTGTCTAGTATGGCTCTGTGTAGGGGTCTAGGTATTATTAGCAGGGTAAACATTGCTATCACTAAAGAGACAGAGCCAGAGAGACAGCCGTATCTGCCTGTTCTTCTCCTCTGTGCTCTTAATCCCTCACTGTTTTATCAGATCTTTGGGTCATCTGATCTGCTTCCTTTCCCCCCTTATCTAGAATATTACCCACTTCTACCACCCCCCTAAAACCTATCTGCCACACCCCAAACAGGCCGAGACAGAATCCACCATAGACGCTGCCAAGTCATGAAACTCCCCTCCAGTAGCCAAGGAATGTCAGTTTACACGGAGAGTGAAGTTCATGTGGAAAATCTCAACACAACACGGACTCCACTAGTCTCAGTCCATCAGATAGCTCTCATCTCATATCTCCTACTCCATCCACTAACTGTACATGCATTCTAGCACATATATCAATATTGTGTAACTAACTTGATTGAATTGATCCATCCATTCATTTAGTGAATTACCAGTATGTGCTGTAAGACTGACCCCAGATTTTTGTTGTATTCTTCATCACCTTCAGGGTTCATGGAGTCAATTTGCTTTTGATCTCCTGCCTTCTAACCCCCGTGTGTACTCATCACAGTACATTTAAACCCTCAGGAGGTCATGGGAGGTCATACTGTGGTGAAGTACGGTAGAATGCAGAGTCACTGTGAACACCTGTCAAAACATAAAAGTGTTCAATTCTCTTGTAATCTATCTTGTAATCTACTTCACCTGTCTCCACCCCTCTCACCAGGTGTATCCCATTTGTCCCTTATATCTACTGTGTATTTACTGTAGACCTGCATTTTCTGTTTGTCTGTTGCCAGTTCGTCTTGTCCAGTCAAGTCCTACCAACGTTTTTTTCCCAATTTTTGAGTTTCCATAGTTGCTGTTTTCTAGTCCTCACGGTTTCCCCAACATTTTCAGACTACTAAACAGCTATTGACTTAGAACAACAGAGATAAAAACAGTTCTTATTGGACTAGGCTGCAAGATCGAACCCACGAGCTGACAAGGTAAAAATCTGTCGCTCTGCCCCTGAATAAGGCAGTGTGTACTGTCATACAGTACACACTTTTAGTTTTTATTGTCCTAGACTACCTGTCTAAAATGCTTGCTTGCTAGCCTAACTTACTTTAATATAGACAACGATGCGCAAGCCATCTAGTTAACATTAGCATACTAAACTCAGCAAAAAAAGATATGTCCTCTCACGGTCAACTGCGTTTTGTTTTCAGCAAACTTAATGTGTAAATATTTGTATGAACATAAAATTCATCAACTGAGACAAACTGAACAAGTTCCACAAACATGTGACTAACAGAAATGGAATAATGTGTCCCTGAACAAAGGCAAGGTCATAATCAAAAGTAACAGTCAGTATCTGATGTGGCCACCAGCTGCATTAAGTACTGCAGTGCATCTCCTCCTCATGGACTGCACCGGATTTGCCAGTTCTTGTTGTGACCCCACTCTTCCACCAAGGCATCTGCAAGTTCCTGGACATTTCTGGTGGGGATTGGCCCTAGCCCTCACCCTCCAATCCAACAGGTCCCAGATGTGCTCAATGGGATTAAGATCAGGGTTCTTCGCTGGCCATGGCAGAACACTGACATTCCTGTCTTGAGGGAAATCACACACAGAACGAGCAGTATGGCTGGTGGCATTGTCATGCTGGAGGGTCATGTCAGGATGAGCCTGCAGGAAGGATACCACATAAAGGAGGAGGATGTCTTCCCTGTAACGCACAGATTTGAGATTGCCTGCAATGACAACAAGCTCAGTCGATGATGCTGTGACACACCGCCCCAGACCATGACGGACCCTCCACCTCCAAATTGTTACCGCTCCAGAGCACAGGCCTCGGTGTAACGCTCATTCCTTCGACGTTAAACGCAAATCTGACCATCACCCCTGGTGAGACACTTTTTGCCAGTCCTATCTGGTCCAGCGATGGTGGGTTTGTGCCCATAGGCGACGTTGTTGCCAGTGATGTCTGGTGAGGACCTGCCTTACAACAGGCCTACAAGCACTCAGTCCAGCCTCTCTCAGCCTATTGCGGACAGTCTGAGCACTGATGGCGGGATTGTGCATTCCTGTTCTAACTTGGGCAGTTGTTGTTGCCATCCTGTACCTGTCCCACAGGTGTGGTGTTCAGATGTACCGATCCTGTTGTTACACGTGGTCTGCCACTGCGAGGACGATCAGCTGTCCATCCTGTCTCCCTGTAGCGCTGTCTTAGGCGTCTCACAGTATGGACATTGCAATTTATTGCTCTGGCCAGATCTGCAGTCCTCATGCCTCCTTGCAGCATGCCTAAGGCACGTCCACGCTGGTGAGCAGGGACCCTGGGCATCTTTCTTTTGGTATTTGTCAGAGTCAGTAGAAAGGCCTCTCTAGTGTCCTAACTTTTCATAACTGTGACCTTAATTGCCTGTCTTAATGACGTTCCACAGGTACATGTTCATTAATTGTTTATGGTTCATTGAACAAGCATGGGAAACAGTGTTAAAACCTTTATAATGAAGAAGATCTGTGAAGTTATTTGGATATTTACAAATTATCTTTGAAAGACAGGGTCCTGAAAAAGGGACGTTTCTTTTTTTTGCTGAGTTTACATCTAGCTACATGTTGAACTTCCATTCTCCCAGGCCAGGGGAACAATGTATGAATCTATGGTTGGATCAGAATCACCCTTATAATCATTGGCAAGTACAGAGAATTAAGTAAAACTACAGTCCATAATCCCTATCTTCATCCATGGCTAATTTAGGAAAGGACAATTTTAGCTAGCTAGCTAGATAACCACCGGAGGACAATGACAAAGTGAGATGCAACAATTATTGTTGTTTTTTCTGTCAATGACGTTTGGTTTCTGATGTGATGTGACTGATGTGAAGCCAAATCCAAACTGGCTTCCCTTGACACTTTTTTGGGGGGTGAGCCAGGACCATCTTCTTCTTTGGTATCATGGCAGTTGCACATTTTGTTTGTGCTTGCTGCCACCTACTGTGTGGTAGTGTCAATCACGTTCCATTTGTGATAGTAAAATAAAACCGAAAAAGTATTTAAAAAATTGCACCACCAACCAACCCTACACCTATAGTTGAAGTCGGAAGTTCACATACAATTAGGTTGGAGTCATTAAAACAGTTTTTTCAACCAATGCACACATTTCTTGTTAACAAACTATAGTTTTGGCAAGTCAGTTAGGACATCTACCTTGTGTATGACACGTTATTTTTCCAACAATTTTTACTAGGATTAAATGTCAGGAATTGTGAAAAACTGAGTTGAAATATATTTGGCTACGGTGTATGTAAACTTCCGACTTCAACTGTATACCCCACTATTTCATACACATTAAATACCTCAGAACATCTTATATCTGCAGTAAAATCTCATACACCCAGGTACTTCTCTGCAGCTGCCACCTGCACCCACTACTTTGACCCCGTCTGCTCCTGCACCATGCCAATAGCCTGAGAGGATGGGACACCCCCACTCAACACACCCTGTAACTCTTCTGATGACAGAACGCTAAGAAGCCAGCCTTACTGAAGCATATATCACTCGTTGGTCTATCCCTCTAAGCTGGCACAAATCTACTACTCACTGGGATCTCAGGATCCCTGACCCTTGACCCATCCTCCTCTACTTTCTTCACTGCCACAGCATACTACACCTCCTCCACTGCTCTGACTCTGGCTACTTCAACCTGCCTCTCTCACACCAGACATTTTCCATCCCCAGCACTGATCTTGACCCAAGTTGCATGACTCAGAGCGCCTGCTCCCTCTGGTCAGAAGAAACACAAACAAATATCACAAGTCCACTACAGGTTACCTTCACTGATTCAATTGCACCCAATTCCTTTCTCACCCACCCTGTAACCACAAATGGATCCGCCAAAAGGCAAGGGTCCACTTTCTCCAAAAATGTCACTCCTACTGGACCAGATTCTTCTTTATTCATTGATGCCAGGCTCAGGTTCCGAGGTCTTCACCACACCTTCCACCTCACTTAACTTGCCCTCATTCACTTCCATTTTATCTCCAGAACTCAAGTCTGGCACAAGGGTCACTCTGTTTGACACCAATCTTCTTCGACACCCCATCTCCATGTTTATCGCCATCTTCCTCAGATTCAAATCCAACCTCTCCTTTCCTCATACTCTTCAACGTCTTCGTCCACTTACTCCACCTCCATTCCTCCTCAGAAACTCACCTTTCTGTCTACCTGTTCCAAAATTCCTGTTCTTGGTCCATGATTCCTCCTACAACGGTTTACAAATGTTTGCTAGTGCTGTCAACGTTGTCTCTGTTGCTCTACGCTGATTGGCTATTATTATTATTATTTTTCAATTTCAAGGGAGGCCAAATGCTTGCTAGCTTTCCTTGCATTCAATGCTACGAGCGACAATCATGTCATACTCTTTTTGACCAGACAGCATCAGATAGATGGGCTACACGTACTGAGACAGAGGGCCGCTGTTTCTTTCACTCGGATGCTTCCTCCGGTGAGATACATTCAGCCTCTTGTGAATTGAAGGACATTTATGAAACACAGAGAGATGAAAGATAAAAGAAAATAACAAATTATTTTGTATCTTGTTAATTTTGTTTTGGGAAGCCTGGCTTCCCTTGGCATCCAAGAATACACGCCACTGCTACTCACTAATACATCCCTGTACGCACCCACTGCACACACACACACACGTATGCATGCACGCTCAAAGGCGTCATGCTCATAGGGGGCACAGTGGCCCCCTCAGATTTGTCCTGTTTGAAAAATATATAATTGTTGTTCATTTTGTTGTCTCTCTGTAATAATACTAGCCACCTAGGAACTTTATGAAGTTTGCTTTAGCCCAGATAGGTTCCTAATCTCCCATCCTCTTAACTAGCTACCAAGAAGTCAAGTCAGGCTATCAATCTTAGCTGGCATGCCTGCTGGTAAGATTGGTCAACTTTAGAAAAGCAAGCAATAACAAAATGTACTGAATAATTCACATTCCTTTCAATCTTTTAGCCAGATTTTAGCAGAGATGCAGAGAACCATATTTAGTTTCTTTAAAAAAAATAACAACTCTTCTGGAGGAAACAGACAGCTCAAGGAATATGCTTAGATATGCAATAAAATATGCATATTTTTGACATACTTCTGTATATTTAGTGTATGTGGACACCCCTTCAAATTAGTGAATTCTGCTATTTCAGCCACACCTGTTGGCAGTAGAATGCCAACTTTCCAACAAGTCAATACGCAAATGTCAGCCCTGCTGGAGCTGTCCTGGTCAATTGTAAGTGCTGTTATTGTGAAGTGGAAATATCTAGGAGCAACCACAGCTCAGCCGCAAAGTGGTAGGCTACACAAGCTCACAGAAAGGGACCATTGAGTGCTGAAGCGTGTAGCACGTAGAGATCGTCTGTCCTCAGTTGCAACACTCACTGCTGAGATCCAAACTGCCTCTGGAAGCAACGTCAGTACAAGAACTGTTCGTTGAGAGCTTCATGAAATTGGTTTCCATGGCCGAGCAGCTGCAGACAAGCCTAAGATCAGATGTCCACATACAGATGTCCACATACTTTTGGTCATGTAGTGTATATATGAACTTGCCAGAAACTCACTGAAATAACAAGTGACATGCTGATAGACATTAATATAAACAAGCAGCTTGACATTTATTGTCATGAATCTTGCCCTGTAGGCAAAACTGAGCAATTTCCGCAAGATGGGCCAGTTGCAAATTCAGAATTGTCCAAATCGCAAACATGTATGAATACAAAAATTTGCTTTCTGGTCTTAATTTAAGGCTAGGCATTAGGGTTAGCAGTGTGGTTAATGTTAGGTTTAAAAACTGATTTTATGACTTTCTGTCTGTGTTAGCTTGTGACCTCTCTGCAGAGCTGCCTCCAGATCAAGATTCGTGACAATAAATGTCAACCTGCTAAAAACTAACTCACAATCATAGAAATGCGCCCTCTGACTTTGTCATTACATAGATGATGCTGCACCCTGCTGGGTATTTTGTGTAATGCATGTAAAAACAAGGCCAAAACGACTATAATATATGTAATTTAGCAGGCATATATCCAAAGTGTATGGTCATACATTTTATGTATGGTTGGTGTCGGGATTCAAACCCACAACTCTAGTGTTAGAAGTGCCATGCTCTACCAACTGAGCTACAGTACAAGTCTGGAAGTGAGCTTAAAAACATTGAACAACGCTGAACAATGATGATCTTGGCCTTTTCTTTACTTGAAATAACAAATCTAAAAAGACACATTAAAACATGGAGAAAAAAAAAACAGAACTATGGTGAGCATTATACAATTTCTGCAAGATACAGAAACATGATATTTTGAATAACCATTATGAAGAACAAAACTGCATTGCCTCTGAAATGTAGTTCTGTTTACTGTGACACGTTTAGAATGATTCCATCTTGTAAAAACAAGGCTAACGATGAATGGGATGCTGTAGATTTCTGCTCTTCTTGTCACTGTCTTCTCTCCGCAGCATCATAGTAATCTACACATTCGCGAGACAAAGAGAGACATGGAATGCATCTGATGAACACATTCCTCACAAGTGTTTAGTATAATCAGCCTCGTTATAACCCACAGTATCGCAATCAGCAGCACTGTCAGCGCCCTCATCAGCATCATTATGATCCTCCACCAGCCAGCATCACAGAGCTCTCACATCATCTAACAGAGGGTGCTAATTGGGATGTTAGATCCATAGAATTAGGAATTAGTAGTAGTAGTAATTTAATAAGATATATATGGTTAGATCCTACATGTTAGAACACCGTTACACAGCCCCTTACGTTCCCAATAAGGCCTTTGAAACTTCCCCATCTCAATGTTCTGTATGTACAGTACCACAGATTATTGAGTCATTCTATTTCTATGGTAACTCCCTCCCAATGTTTTATCTGCTGTTCTGCTATGGACACCCATGTGTTCATGCTAGTGCCGCGATATGTGTTCTACAGACATATAGCAGAGATGTACAGTGTTCCAGTTGTGTACCTGTTGCTGGAGGGACGTCAGCCCCCACGGTCCTGGTAGCACTGGGTGGGGGAGGAGGTGGGACCGCCCTCCTGGATGACATCACACATGCGTATCATTGTTATCGCTGGCCCACATTGTGTCACAACATCAGTCTATGTAAGTGTGGGTACGGTAGGTGTTATGAATGGGGTTGTGTTATGAATCACCTGGTGGTGTCTCTGTGTGGTGAGGGTGCTAGCTCTAGGGGTTCAGGGGTGTTGCGGTAGACCAGGCTATGGTGAGGCAGGGGTGGAGGCAACCAGGTTGGGTAGGGCAGGTAGGCTGGGGTAGGCTGGTAATGGTAGTGGTACACCTCTGGATCCTCCTCCTGCAGTATTTAACCTTTATTTAACTAGGCAAGTCAGTCAAGAACAAATTATTATTTACAATGACGTCCTAGCCCTGCCAAACCCTCCCCTAACCCCAGACGATACTGAGCCAATTGTGTGCTGCCCTATGGGACTCCCGATCACGGTCGGTTGTGATACAGCCCGGGATCAAACCAGGGTCTGTAGTGACACCTCTAGCACTGAGATGCGCCACTCAGGAGCTGTAAAAAACAAAACACTGGGGGCCAGCTGGCCTGGAAGGGAGGATAAAAACAGCCTATTCAGACACAACATGTGTCAAATGGCACCCTATTCTGTATTAATATATTTTTTTTTAATAGTGCACTATATAGGGAATAGGGTGACATTTGGGGCACATCCTCACTCTCCCCTTCAATGGGTTGGATGACCAACTGCTTATGGAGCCTCAACACAACCACTAAACTGACAAGGAACAGTGTGACCCAAAACAGACTCCAAAAATAACTTTTAGGTGCATTAGCTAATGTGAGGAGCCAATCTGACCTCGGTCTGTTTTCTTTTCCAGATTGTCATATCAGGTTAGGTATGTCTCTACCTACTGAAACACATGTTTTCAGATGAATAATGTAAGATAAGCGTGCTGCACACGGACAGGCTGGATGATAAGTTGGCACATGTGACGAACAGTAAATGTACCTCAGTGGTGGAGAGTGGGGCCGGGAATAGCCAAATGACTGTACCTCAGAGGTAGACGGAGGGTGGAGCTGGGAATGGCCAAATGAGCTGAGGGCTGACATGGTCATGTTGTTCATGATGACCTGGTGCATCTGAGCATTTTGGATCATCATCAGCTCTACCAGGTCTGGAGAATAGCAGAGAGCAACATTACACACACACACAAACACACACACACACACACACACGGAAGCTAACTTATATATGCCTGTTGTGCTGTCCTTTATCCTTTAAGTGACAATCAACCTGTTTCAACCCGCATGGTGTCCAATCACGAGTTCTAAATCAAATCTGACATCCTGAATGTTCTATCCTCTCCCTTCCTCAATTTCTGCCTGATATCCTTCCAGTAATATGAAAATACATATTTTTCCCCCTGGCTGCTTGTCAGGGTACTCTGGCGACAGCCTGATGCAACATTTAGCAAAACGACACTATATTATACAACTCTGTCAAAATGAGAGGAATCCAAACTACTCATTGAATAATATCAGAAAGAATGCCACTACTGAAATGAACCTCAATATAAGTGGGTTGAAAGTAAGAAGAGCAGAAAGGTCAGCCAGAAGGATGTCAGTCAGAGCAAACAATCACTGCCCTGGCCTGAGCGACCAACAGACAGACACTCACTGCCCTGGCCTGAGCGACCAACAGACAGACAATCACTGCCCTGGCCTGAGCGACTAACAGACAGACAATGAGGCTAGAGGGGGAGAAGGAGTGCCATAAAGAGCCTTGACCGCCATTATAGATGGTTGAGCTCTGGCCCTTAGGTCCAGCTGGCACCTGAAGTGACATTCACAGTTTCACAGACACACACACACAGAGAGAACGAGTGAGGTGAGAAAATACACTGTATAATATTGCAGGCATGTGTTGGAGGCAGAAACCCATGTCAGGCAAGCTGAGAGACGTGGGCTCTGTCTGAAAAGTTATCTTGACAGCCTGCCATACGCACCCTGCTTAACGTGTCCTGGCCGGATGGAGGGAGTGGGAGATGACACAGCAGCAGGGAGCTGCTGGAGGATGGTTGTGGGCTGCTGGGAAGCCTGGGATGGAGACATGAGACTTTAATGAGGCTCGCTGACTGGAGGCATATAGCCAGGGAGAATATCTATCTCCCATATCTAATACTGCCATGGATGAACTACTGTTAAGAGGCAGGCAATATCAGCCCACTCTCTCAACATAGTTAACAGTAGCAATGCGTGATAAAACATCCAATTAAAACTACAAGGTAGTGAGCTGGAGATATGCATCAAGAAGATATGACTCATCAAGCTATTACAACAAAACTCATATCACAGCTGTTGGAATCTAAAGATGCCTCCCTTAATGATGCTGCAAATGAAGTCAATGGCATATAGAGAGCCAACTTTCTCTTTAAATGAGCGTGGGTGTTAAATATCACATAGAATTACAGTCTCTATGATATGCCAAGTAAACAGGTCAACTGTATTTTTTTGCTATTGAAAAAATCCCTGTTGGCCACACTTACAGGCTGTTGAAATATCTGCACATTCTGTGCGTCCTGGTTCCACTGCTGAAACTGTGGGTCATTATCATTTGTCCCAGCCATTGAGTTTCATATGTCGGTTAAAAAAAAAATTGAGCTGTAAAACAGTGACTGAAGATAAACCTTGTTTTGATCCAACCCAGGCTTGGAGTATACACTCACCAGTTGGGTTGCCAAGGTTTCAAAGCGCAAACAACAAGTGCGAGAAATATGCGCAGGTTGTTGCGCACACATAGGCAGGCTGGTGCGTCACTTACTGTAATGATTATGCTGCTATGGGATATTTAAACTAGGACTAATTAGTCACTCTCTCTATCACATCTATTTTCTTAGCATTTAGGCCGGTATGTACAGTACAGTATGATATAATCGAGTTCTAAACGTTTCTAAAAGAGCAAATGAGGTGGTCACACTTGAATTGATTTTGACAGCTGTGGCACAAAGGTAGCCTTCTTCCATGTAGCGAAGTGAGTGAATTCACAAAAGTAGCCTATAATTGAGATTTCCCGCCCCTAGACAATAAGCTTGGCAAATCCATATGGTCGCATGCAATGTTGACGGGAGGGGCAGGGAACAGGTGGGCCGCCGCTACGTAGGTCTCTCACTCTAAATTGAGTGGGCTAAGTTACGGACACCTGGGATAAGCCTGGGCCAGCTCTCTTTCACTTCATAGACCACTAATTACAGCTTTCATTTGACGAGTTTTTCGCTCTGACTCTCGCTATCTCCGTTCTCCTCCTCAGTGTTTCTCTCTTCTTTCCTTCTCCTATATGCTGTCACTGTCTCCCACGCGGATCCCATCCGCCCCCACCGCAGCATTTCAAACGGTGTAATTAATCAATGTGTGCGCCATCTCGGAATGATCGCCTCTATTTTTAAAAAGCCCTTTCACCAGGGCCGTTTCTAGCATTTTTGGGGCCCTAAGTGAGATTTATTTGTCTCCACCACGTCGGGGACAAAAGATATGAGTGCCCCCCCTCTTGGAAGAGGATAGTAAAAAAATCGCAGCTTTAAAGTGAATGTTCTGCAATTCCAAAATAATGTGCCATGGGGCATAGAGACATTTCTTGCAGTTCTACACATTTTGTCATGGGATGGAGATAAAATGTTTCCGTTTGAAAGCGAATTCCTATAATTCTGAGTGAGAGTGACTAATATAATCAACGGGGCCCCCTGGAGGTCAGGGCCCCTGGACACCAGGATTGGGCTCAATTCGAATTGAAGGCAGTCAATTCAGGAAGTGATTTGAATTTTAAAAATCGAAAACAATTTTGAAATAAATAGCTTCTACTTTTCAGTTTATTGAGAAGTTGTCAAAACATTTAAAAATGGTGTATTATTGAATTGTGATTTTAGTTTACTTCCTAAATTGACTGCTGGGCATTTACCTTGAGATTTGGCCATGATTACTACAAGGTTTACATGGCTAGAAACGTACCTAGCAATCTATAAAATGTTAGCTGACATGGGCTAATTGAGTGACTGTCAACGACTGACAGAGGAAACTGCTGATGGGTCTTTCTATAAACTGGGGAACCAGTTAGCATTTCTCTCTCTGTTTGGAGCTGTTACAAAGTCATTAATAATAATAATATGTTTTTTTTCCCCATTAAGATATAAAGGGGGAACATAGATACATTCAATATAATGAATGAGTTGAAACCCTTTCTCATGCTTGGAGTCTTTACAGATTTGGCAAAAATCGTATTGATATTGCTGTCGGACTCTTCTTTTTAAAAGGAGGTCTCAGAAGTGCACTGTAACCGCTTAACATTTTGTATCTCCCTATCTCATGGTGTGAAAACAGTTTTTATGGGCACACATGTTCAAAATAATGCATGTGATTGCAAAATCTAATGCTTCAAACAGAAATAGTAGCTTTAATATGATTAATAAAACTAAAATAGATACTGTCATTTAGTGAGGTTCTTTAATAATTATGCATAATAGTTGTTTGATGTGCTTTTACAGCCTGGTCTCATAGACTAGACAAAACATAGTGAATGTAAATCCGGGACACTCAAATTAGCATGATACACTACATGGCCAAAAGTATGTGGACATCCCTTCAAATTAGTGGATTCTGCTATTTCAGTCAAACCCGTTGCTGACTAGTGTATACAATCGATGCAAATGTAACTGCAAGTGCTGTAAGTGCTGTTAACGATAAGTCCTGTTATTGTGAAGTGGAAACGTAAAGGCGTAACAACGGCTCAGCCGCTAAGTGCTAGGCCACACAAGCTCACAGAACGGGACCGGCGAGTGCTGAAGCAGGTAGCGCGTAAAAATCGTCTGTCCTTGTGTGCAACACTCACTACCAAGTTCCAAACTTCCTCTGGAGCAACGTCAGCACAAGAACTGTTCATCGGGAGCTTCATGAAATGGGTTTCCGTAGCCGAGCAGCCGCAACACAAGCCTAAGATCAATTTGGCGCAATAACAAACGTTGGATGAAGCAGTGTAAAGCTCACCGCCATTGGGCTCTGGAGCAGTGGAAACACGTTCTCTGGAGTGATGAATCACGCTCCACCATCTGTCAGTCCAACAGACAAATCAGGGTTTGGCGGATGCCAGGTGAACGCTACCTTCCCCAATACATAGTGCCAACTTTAACGTTTGGTGGAGGAGGAATAATGGTCTGGGGCTGTTTGTCATGGTTTGGGCTAGGCCCCTTAGTTATAGTGAAGGGAAATCTTAACGCTACAGCATTCAATGACATTCTAGACGATTCTGTGCTTCCGAATTTGTGGCAACAGTTTGAGGAAGGCCCTTACTTGTTTCAGCATGACAATGACCCCGTGCACAAGGCAAGGTCCATTCAGAAATGGTTTGTTGAGATCGGTTTGAAAGAACTTGACAGGCCTGCACAGAGCCCTGACCTCAACCCCATCAAACACCTTTAGGATGAATTAGAACTCAGACTGCAGGCCAGGCCTAATCGTCCAACATCAGTGCCCGACCTCACTAATGCTCTTGTGGCTGGATGGAAGCAAGTCCCCACAGCAATGTTCCAACATCTAGTGGAAAGCCTTCCCAGAAGAGTGGAGGCTGTTAACGCAGGAAAAGGGTGGACCAACTCCATATTAATGCCTATTATTTTGGAATGAGATGTTTCAACGATTAGTTCATGTAGTGTATGTTACGTTTCGTATGGTTACGTTGGGGTTGATGGGTGTGCGTATAACGCAAACATCTAGCAACCCAAAGGTTTCAAGTTCAAAGCTCATCATGGACAAATTCATAACATATTGTACATTTTGCAAATTAATAACATATAGTACGAATTGTAATTAGTAACATATACTAAATGGAGTGTCCTCAGATTAACATACAGAATATTACAAAATGCTCTGAGACCAGGTTAACGTTTTAGTCTGAATGACATCAAGTGATAAAGAGATTGTGTGATACTGCACTCAATTTCAATACAGCCAAAGTGCAGGAATTAATGTTGATCTTGAGGATTGACAGAACATTTGTGTCTATGTTGTGAAATGGTCAAGGTAATTTGCCTACACCATAGATGACATGAAATCAAGATTCCTGAGGTAAGATTAAGGTCTGTGTACATTTTGATCCTTTGTTTTCCAAGCAAAGGAATAGTGGGGGAGCATAAACATATTGCTTGTTCGTGTTTTTGTTTTTATAAAATATAAAACCCAAAAAATGACTTGGTATTTCAATGTTAAAATGTGGGTGGGGTTAAATGTGGAATACCTGGTCAAGTGCACAGCCAACACTTCCTGTCCTTTCAAAGTAGGAAGTCACCCTTCTAACGCCATTTATGAATCTATTAGTCTATTCATTAATTGATTCATAGCTGCTCATAACATGCCACAGTGCCAAGATAGGGTAAGATCACTTTCTGCATAAGATTTAGTGTGTGTTGACTTATTAATGAACTGCTGTTACTGTAAATGGTTAGCTGACTGATATATCCTAGTTACTTGACGAACCATTGGTATTGGTATGTGTATGTTGTGTAGTAAGCTGTTAGAAGCCCATGTGCCTCACCCCAATATTTTGGTCCCTTTCCCCCTCATAACTTAGCCTACTGTTCCGACTTGGTGGTGCACATGTAGCCTATAGCCTGTTTTAGAGAAATGTCATCATCAAATATTGTAAGAGCTTTCATTGTCTGTTTACAGTGCCTTGCGAAAGTATTCGGCCCCCTTGAACTTTGCGACCTTTTGCCACATTTCAGGCTTCAAACATAAAGATATAAAACTGTATTTTTTTGTGAAGAATCAACAACAAGTGGGACACAATCATGAAGTGGAACGACATTTATTGGATATTTCAAACTTTTTTAACAAATCAAAAACAGAAAAATTGGGCGTGCAAAATTATTCAGCCCCCTTAAGTTAATACTTTGTAGCTCCACCTTTTGCTGCGATTACAGCTGTAAGTCGCTTGGGGTATGTCTCTATCAGTTTTGCACATCGAGAGACTGAAATGTTTCTCATTCCTCCTTGCAAAACAGCTCGAGCTCAGTGAGGTTGGATGGAGAGCATTTGTGAACAGCAGTTTTCAGTTCTTTCCACAGATTCTCGATTGGATTCAGGTCTGGACTTTGACTTGGCCATTCTAACACCTGGATATGTTTATTTTTGAACCATTCCATTGTAGATTTTGCTTTATGTTTTGGATCATTGTCTTGTTGGAAGACAAATCTCTGTCCCAGTCTCAGGTCTTTTGCAGACTCCATCAGGTTTTCTTCCAGAATGGTCCTGTATTTGGCTCCATCCATCTTCCCATCAATTTTAACCATCTTCCCTGTCCCTGCTGAAGAAAAGCAGGCCCAAACCATGATGCTGCCACCACCATGTTTGACAGTGGGGATGGTGTGTTCAGGGTGATGAGCTGTGTTGCTTTTACGCCAAACATAACGTTTTGCATTGTTGCCAAAAAGTTCAATTTTGGTTTCATCTGACCAGAGCACCTTCTTCCACATGTTTGGTGTGTCTCCCAGGTGGCTTGTGGCAAACTTTAAACAACACTATTTATGGATATCTTTAAGAAATGGCTTTCTTCTTGCCACTCTTCCATAAAGGTCAGATTTGTGCAATATACGACTGATTGTTGTCCTATGGACAGAGTCTCCCACCTCAGCTGTAGATCTCTGCAGTTCATCCAGAGTGATCATGGGCCTCTTGGCTGCATCTCTGATCAGTCTTCTCCTTGTATGAGCTGAAAGTTTAGAGGGACGGCCAGGTCTTGGTAGATTTGCAGTGGTCTGATACTCCTTCCATTTCAATTTTATCGCTTGCACAGTGCTCCTTGGGATGTTTAAAGCTTGGGAAATCTTTTTGTATCCAAATCCGGCTTTAAACTTCTTCACAACAGTATCTCGGACCTGCCTGGTGTGTTCCTTGTTCTTCATGATGCTCTCTGCACTTTTAACAGACCTCTGAGACTATCACAGTGCAGGTGCATTTATACGGAGACTTGATTACACACAGGTGGATTGTATTTATCATCATTAGTCATTTAGGTCAACATTAGATCATTCAGAGATCCTCACTGAACTTCTGGAGAGAGTTTGCTGCACTGAAAGTAAAGGGGCTGAATAATGTTGTACGCCCAATTTTTCAGTTTTTGATTTGTTTAAAAAGTTAGAAATATCCAATAATGGGACACATGATTGTGTCCCACTTGTTGTTGATTCTTCACAAAACATTACAGTTTTATATCTTTATGTTTGAAGCCTGAAATGTGTCAAAAGGTCGCAAAGTTCAAGGGGGCCGAATACTTTCGCAAGGCACTG
This sequence comes from Oncorhynchus kisutch, assembly GCF_002021735.2. Taxonomy (NCBI): domain Eukaryota; kingdom Metazoa; phylum Chordata; class Actinopteri; order Salmoniformes; family Salmonidae; genus Oncorhynchus; species Oncorhynchus kisutch. The sequence continues at coordinate 53,064,440 of NC_034183.2, read as the reverse complement.
TATATGCCCCCTTTATTTATCATACAATTCTGACTCGGTGTACAGGGAGAATACTGTAAGAATGGCCCATATTCTGAATTCTGTCGCTGTACATTTCAAAAGTGCTGAACAAATAGTTATATTGACTACGTCCATCTTAGCTTGCTCATTAATGTCTTAATCGAAAATATAGATTGAGCTCATGCCAAAGTTTGTACATCTCAATTGTCAGTAGAAACCACATATGTTTAAGGAAGTCAACCATATCAGCTCTGTTTTTTTAAAAGGCAGTAAATATAGGCTGAATTAACTGTTTCGCTGCCAGACAAGGCTCCGCCGACAACCTGGTGTATCGGTGGTAAAGATTCACGTCATGGTGCTGAAAAGAAAGCTCTGCTGTTAGGACAGCTTAGGTGTAGTGTAGGCCCTAACAATGTATGGGTACCATTTGTCACCGTTATAGTGCAATTAATGTATTGTTTAGTGTTGTGTAGTGGCTTTGCTGGCATGCATCGAAAAAACATTTTGGGAGTTTGCCCCACCAAGATTTATATGCTGAAATTGTCACTGGTCAGTGGTTGCACATCTAACTAACTAATAATAATATATCCTTTCACTGTTTGCAGCAGGTCTTCAGTTCACTGTTTACAGCAAGTCTCTGGCTACCCAGACCTGCCTGATCAGCCTGATAGTGTGCCGTGGGTGTGTCCAATTTACACCTGTGCAAATCTGTGTGTATAGCAATGGAATTAAACATCCAACCATTGCCTCAAGTGTGGTGCTGTCTGTCCACCCCACACCCGAATGTTTGTGGGGTCGTGTCCAGAAACAACCCCTAGACACTGTGGAGATCTGAGAGAATTGGACAGATTTAAGCAATACCGCCAAAATTCCACCACGCCTATCAGAGGGTAAGGTGGAGCTCTCACCATGTCACCACCCATCAATCCCTCTCAGATCTCCACAAGTGTCTAGACTCTTGGCTGTAGGGTCTAGGGGTTGTTTCTGGAAAGGCCATTGGTATTAGAGTAGCTCAGTCAGTCTGGCACTGTAAAGAAAAGGCATAACTGTCAAATACTTGCTTCATCTGTCCTCAATTGCATTTCCTTGATTTGTTGCGTCCTCTCTCCTCGTCTCCTTCTCAAAAACTATTGGATGAAAAGGTCAGAGGTCTCTCCCCTCTCACCCTCTTATCTAATGGGTTTTGAGAAGGAGGCGAGGATGTGAGGAATGAAGGAAATGCAATTGAGATTCTCCCCTTGTTTCCTCCATTCCCCACCTCCCTCTCAAAGCACATTGGGGGAGTGGAGAGAAGAGGAAGCAAGAACATGATGTCTAGTCTTCACACACACACACACACACACACACACACACACACACACACACACACACACACACACACACACACACACACACACACACACACACACACACACACACACACACACACACAGCTTGAAGTGTTTATTGATTCAAATTATTTCATTATTGGTTATTATTATTGTCAATTATTTTATTGATAGAACCCATTGTATTATCTTATTGCATTGAATTATTATATCAACTTTTTTTTTTTTAAATATAGAAATGCTGTTGTTTATCTTTTTCATTCTTCTGGAAGGTTCAGCATTGCTATAAATGATAGAGAATTTGATTAAAGCAAGTGACATTTTAAATTACTTGTAGATATTTGTTGTTGCTAGGAGTTACGGACTCATTGTGCCCAACTAAACTCTTATTCCTGTAACTACACATGTGAAGCTACAAGACAATCATATTTAAATGTATATCAAACCATTTAGAAATGTTGACCCTTATGTCACACATTGGCCCCTTTTTTATACACTGAACAAAAATATAAAGATAACATGGAAAGTGTTGGTTCCATGTTTCATGAGCCAAAATAAAAGATCCCAGAAATTTTCCACAAGCACAAAAACCTTATTTCTCTCAAATGTTGTGCACAAATTTGTTTACATCCCTGTTAGTGAGCATTCCTTCTTTGCCAAGATAATCCATCCCCCGGAATTCCCCTCGCCATTTTAGCAGCCAGACATTTTGCATTTCCCAACATCTTTGCAGGAACTAGTCGTTTCTAAGTGGCGTGGAGGCAACCACATCGCACTGTGCAACCAAAACAAAGATCTACACACATGCAAGAGGCTTCCAACTCGATACAATTTTTTTTTAAATGATTTTCTGAATATTCTCTGGTTTTTGGAGTTCCACCTGCAGCTGCTGGACACAGAAGTTTATAATAGGCTTTGTTTCTTCAGAGTCGAGAGTTCAAAAACTGCTGCCGTGGCCTTCCACAAGCTAAGGTGTAACGGCTGTATGGAAGCGTTCACGTATCCTCGTGTCACGAGGATCCTCGGTCGTCGTCGCCGGCCTACTAGCTGCCACCGATCCCCTTTTCTGTTTCATTTAGTGTTGTCTGATTAGTTGGACCTGTTTCTTGTTTGGGTTTTGGGCTATTTAAACCCAGTAGACCCGCCGGCTTTTGTGCGGGCTTGTTTTCTGCTTTTTGATGTGTGTGATTTCTGTGGAAGTATGTTGTTCTCGAACCGTTTCGTCCTGTTGTTTTGGACTGGGTCTTATTGCGCCCGTGTGTGTGGCGTTGACCGACACTTTTGTTTTGGACTGGGTCTTATTGCGCCCCTGTGTGTGGCGTTGACCGACACTGTTGTTTTGGACTGGGTCTTATTGCGCCCGTGTGTGTGGCGTTGACCGACACTGTTGTTTTGGACTGGGTCTTATTGCGCCCGTGTGTGTGGCGTTGACCGACACTGTTGTTTTGGAGTGGGTCTTATTGCGCCCGTGTGTGTGGCGTTGACCGACACTGTTGTTTTGGACTGGGTCTTATTGCCCCCGTGTGTGTGGCGTTGACCGACACTGTTGTTTTGGACTGGGTCTTATTGCGCCCGTGTGTGTGGCGTTGACCGACACTGTTGTTTTGGACTGGGTCTTATTGCCCCCGTGTGTGTGGCGTTGACCGACACTGTTGTTTTGGACTGGGTCTTATTGCCCCCGTGTGTGTGGCGTTGACCAACACTGTTGTTTAGGACTGGGTCTTATTGCGCCTGTGTGTGTAGCGTTGACCGACACTGTTGTTTTGGACTGGGTCTTATTGCGCCCGTGTGTGTGGCGTTGACCGACACTGTTGTTTTGGACTGGGTCTTATTGCGCCCGTGTGTGTGGCGTTGACCGACACTGTTGTTTTGGACTGGGTCTTATTGCGCCCGTGTGTGTGGCGTTGACCGACACTGTTGTTTTGGACTGGGTCTTATTGCGCCCGTGTGTGTGGCGTTGACCGACACTGTTGTTTTGGAGTGGGTCTTATTGCGCCCGTGTGTGTGGCGTTGACCGACACTGTTGTTTTGGACTGGGTCTTATTGCCCCCGTGTGTGTGGCGTTGACCGACACTGTTGTTTTGGACTGGGTCTTATTGCGCCCGTGTGTGTGGCGTTGACCGACACTGTTGTTTTGGACTGGGTCTTATTGCCCCCGTGTGTGTGGCGTTGACCGACACTGTTGTTTTGGACTGGGTCTTATTGCCCCCGTGTGTGTGGCGTTGACCAACACTGTTGTTTAGGACTGGGTCTTATTGCGCCTGTGTGTGTAGCGTTGACCGACACTGTTGTTTTGGACTGGGTCTTATTGCGCCCGTGTGTGTGGCGTTGACCGACACTGTTGTTTTGGACTGGGTCTTATTGCGCCCGTGTGTGTGGCGTTGACCGACACTGTTGTTTTGGACTGGGTCTTATTGCGCCCGTGTGTGTGGCGTTGACCGACACTGTTGTTTTGGACTGGGTCTTATTGCCCCCGTGTGTGTGGCGTTGACCGACACTGTTGTTTTGGACTGGGTCTTATTGCGCCCGTGTGTGTGGCGTTGACCGACACTGTTGTTTTGGACTGGGTCTTATTACCCCCGTGTGTGTGGCGTTGACCGACACTGTTGTTTTGGACTGGGTCTTATTGCGCCCGTGTGTGTGGCGTTGACCAACACTGTTGTTTTGGACTGGGTCTTATTGCGCCCGTGTGTGTGGCGTTGACCGACACTGTTGTTTTGGACTGGGTCTTATTGCCCCCGTGTGTGTGGCGTTGACCGACACTGTTGTTTTGGACTGGGTCTTATTGCCCCCGTGTGTGTGGCGTTGACCAACACTGTTGTTTAGGACTGGGTCTTATTGCGCCTGTGTGTGTGGCGTTGACCGACACTGTTGTTTTGGACTGGGTCTTATTGCGCCCGTGTGTGTGGCGTTGACCGACACTGTTGTTTTGGACTGGGTCTTATTGCGCCCGTTTGTGGTGTTGACCGACACTGTTGTTTTGGACTGGGTCTTATTGCGCCCGTGTGTCTGGCGTTGACCGACACTGTTGTTTTGGACTGGGTCTTATTGCGCCCGTGTGTGTGGCGTTGACCGACACTGTTGTTTAGGACTGGGTCTTATTGCGCCCGTGTGTGTGGCGTTGACCGACACTGTTGTTTTGGACTGGGTCTTATTGCGCCCGTGTGTGTGGTGTTGACCGACACTGCTGTTTTGGACTGGGTCTTATTGCGCCCGTGTGTGTGGCGTTGACCGACACTGTTGTTTTGGACTGGGTCTTATTGCGCCCGTGTGTGTGGCGTTGACCGACACTGTTGTTTTGGACTGGGTCTTATTGCGCCCGTGTGTGTGGCGTTGACCGACACTGTTGTTTTGGACTGGGTCTTATTGCGCCCGTGTGTGTGGCGTTGACCGACACTGTTGTTTTGGACTGGGTCTTATTGCGCCCGTGTGTGTGGTGTTGACCGACACTGTTGTTTTGGACTGGGTCTTATTGTCCCCGTGTGTGGTGTTGACCGACACTGTTGTTTTGGACTGGGTCTTATTGCGCCCGTGTGTCTGGCGTTGACCGACACTGTTGTTTTGGACTGGGTCTTATTGCGCCCGTGTGTCTGGCGTTGACCGACACTGTTGTTTAGGACTGGGTCTTATTGCGCCCGTGTGTGTGGCGTTGACCGACACTGCTGTTTTGGACTGGGTCTTATTGCGCCTGTGTGTGTGGCGTTGACCGACACTGTTGTTTTGGACTGGGTCTTATTGCGCCCGTGTGTGTGGTGTTGACCGACACTGTTGTTTTGGACTGGGTCTTATTGCGCCGGTGTGTGTGGCGTTGACCGACACTGTTGTTTAGGACTGGGTCTTATTGCGCCCGTGTGTGTGGCGTTGACCGACACTGCTGTTTTGGACTGGGTCTTATTGCGCCCGTGTGTGTGGCGTTGACCGACACTGCTGTTTTGGACTGGGTCTTATTGCGCCCGTGTGTGTGGCGTTGACCGACACTGTTGTTTTGGACTGGGTCTTATTGCGCCCGTGTGTGTGGCGTTGACCGACACTGTTGTTTTGGACTGGGTCTTATTGCGCCCGTGTGTGTGGCGTTGACCGACACTGTTGTTTTGGACTGGGTCTTATTGCGCCCGTGTGTGTGGCGTTGACCGACACTGTTGTTTTGGACTGGGTCTTATTGCGCCCTTGTGTGTGGCGTTGACCGACACTGTTGTTTTGGACTGGGTCTTATTGCACCCGTGTGTGTGGCGTTGACCGACACTGTTGTTTTGGACTGGGTCTTATTGCGCCCGTGTGTGTGGCGTTGACCGACACTGTTGTTTTGGACTGGGTCTTATTGCGCCCGTGTGTGTGGAGTTGACCGACACTGTTGTTTTGGACTGGGTCTTATTGCGCCCGTGTGTGTGGAGTTGACCGACACTGTTGTTTTGGACTGGGTCTTATTGCGCCCGTGTGTGTGGCGTTGACCGACACTGTTGTTTTGGACTGGGTCTTATTGCCCCCGTGTGTGTGGCGTTGACCGACACTGTTGTTTAGGACTGGGTCTTATTGCCCCCGTGTGTGTGGCGTTGACCGACACTGTTGTTTTGGACTGGGTCTTATCGCGCCCGTGTGTGTGGCGTTGACCGACACTGCTGTTTTGGACTGGGTCTTTTTGCGCCCGTGTGTGTGGCGTTGACCGACACTGTTGTTTTGGACTGGGTCTTATTGCGCCTGTGTGTGTGGCGTTGACCGACACTGTTGTTTAGGACTGGGTCTTATTGCGCCCATGTGTGTGGCGTTGACCGACACTGTTGTTTAGGACTGGGTCTTATTGCGCCCGTGTGTGTGGCGTTGACCGACACTGTTGTTTTGGACTGGGTCTTATTGCGCCCGTGTGTGTGGTGTTGACCGACACTGTTGTTTTGGACTGGGTCTTATTGCACCCGTGTGTCTGGCGTTGACCGACACTGTTGTTTTGGACTGGGTCTTATTGCGCCCGTGTGTGTGGCGTTGACCGACACTGTTGTTTTGGACTGGGTCTTATTGCGCCCGTGTGTGTGGCGTTGACCGACACTGTTGTTTAGGACTGGGTCTTATTGCGCCCGTGTGTGTGGCGTTGACCGACACTGTTGTTTAGGACTGGGTCTTATTGCGCCCGTGTGTGTGGCGTTGACCGACACTGTTGTTTTGGACTGGGTCTTATTGCGCCCGTGTGTGTGGTGTTGACCGACACTGCTGTTTTGGACTGGGTCTTATTGCGCCCGTGTGTGTGGCGTTGACCGACACTGTTGTTTTGGACTGGGTCTTATTGCGCCCGTGTGTGTGGCGTTGACCGACACTGTTGTTTAGGACTGGGTCTTATTGCGCCCGTGTGTGTGGCGTTGACCGACACTGTTGTTTTGGACTGGGTCTTATTGCGCCCGTTTGTGGTGTTGACCGACACTGTTGTTTTGGACTGGGTCTTATTTTGCCCGTGTGTCTGGCGTTGACCGACACTGTTGTTTTGGACTGGGTCTTATTGCGCCCGTGTGTGTGGCGTTGACCGACACTGTTGTTTAGGACTGGGTCTTATTGCGCCCGTGTGTGTGGCGTTGACCGACACTGTTGTTTTGGACTGGGTCTTATTGCGCCCGTTTGTGGTGTTGACCGACACTGTTGTTTTGGACTGGGTCTTATTTTGCCCGTGTGTCTGGCGTTGACCGACACTGTTGTTTTGGACTGGGTCTTATTGCGCCCGTGTGTGTGGCGTTGACCGACACTGTTGTTTAGGACTGGGTCTTATTGCGCCCGTGTGTGTGGCGTTGACCGACACTGTTGTTTTGGACTGGGTCTTATTGCGCCCGTGTGTGTGGTGTTGACCGACACTGCTGTTTTGGACTGGGTCTTATTGCGCCCGTGTGTGTGTCGTTGACCGACACTGTTGTTTTGGACTGGGTCTTATTGCGCCCGTGTGTGTGGCGTTGACCGACACTGTTGTTTTGGACTGGGTCTTATTGCGCCCGTGTGTGTGGCGTTGACCGACACTGTTGTTTTGGACTGGGTCTTATTGCGCCCGTGTGTGTGGCGTTGACCGACACTGTTGTTTAGGACTGGGTCTTATTGCGCCCGTGTGTGTGGCGTTGACCGACACTGTTGTTTTGGACTGGGTCTTATTGCGCCCATTTGTGGTGTTGACCGACACTGTTGTTTTGGACTGGGTCTTATTTTGCCCGTGTGTCTGGCGTTGACCGACACTGTTGTTTTGGACTGGGTCTTATTGCGCCCGTGTGTGTGGCGTTGACCGACACTGTTGTTTAGGACTGGGTCTTATTGCGCCCGTGTGTGTGGCGTTGACCGACACTGTTGTTTTGGACTGGGTCTTATTGCGCCCGTGTGTGTGGTGTTGACCGACACTGCTGTTTTGGACTGGGTCTTATTGCGCCCGTGTGTGTGTCGTTGACCGACACTGTTGTTTTGGACTGGGTCTTATTGCGCCCGTGTGTGTGGCGTTGACCGACACTGTTGTTTTGGACTGGGTCTTATTGCGCCCGTGTGTGTGGCGTTGACCGACACTGTTGTTTTGGACTGGGTCTTATTGCCCCCGTGTGTGTGGCGTTGACCAACACTGTTGTTTAGGACTGGGTCTTATTGCGCCTGTGTGTGTGGCGTTGACCGACACTGTTGTTTTGGACTGGGTCTTATTGCGCCCGTGTGTGTGGCGTTGACCGACACTGTTGTTTTGGACTGGGTCTTATTGCGCCCGTTTGTGGTGTTGACCGACACTGTTGTTTTGGACTGGGTCTTATTGCGCCCGTGTGTCTGGCGTTGACCGACACTGTTGTTTTGGACTGGGTCTTATTGCGCCCGTGTGTGTGGCGTTGACCGACACTGTTGTTTAGGACTGGGTCTTATTGCGCCCGTGTGTGTGGCGTTGACCGACACTGTTGTTTTGGACTGGGTCTTATTGCGCCCGTGTGTGTGGCGTTGACCGACACTGTTGTTTTGGACTGGGTCTTATTGCGCCCGTGTGTGTGGCGTTGACCGACACTGTTGTTTTGGACTGGGTCTTATTGCGCCCGTGTGTGTGGCGTTGACCGACACTGTTGTTTTGGACTGGGTCTTATTGCGCCCGTGTGTGTGGTGTTGACCGACACTGTTGTTTTGGACTGGGTCTTATTGTCCCCGTGTGTGGTGTTGACCGACACTGTTGTTTTGGACTGGGTCTTATTGCGCCCGTGTGTCTGGCGTTGACCGACACTGTTGTTTTGGACTGGGTCTTATTGCGCCCGTGTGTCTGGCGTTGACCGACACTGTTGTTTAGGACTGGGTCTTATTGCGCCCGTGTGTGTGGCGTTGACCGACACTGCTGTTTGGGACTGGGTCTTATTGCGCCTGTGTGTGTGGCGTTGACCGACACTGTTGTTTTGGACTGGGTCTTATTGCGCCCGTTGTGTGGCGTTGACCGACACTGTTGTTTAGGACTGGGTCTTATTGCGCCCGTTGTGTGTGGCGTTGACCGACACTGTTGTTTTGGACTGGGTCTTATTGCGCCCGTGTGTGTGGTGTTGACCGACACTGTTGTTTTGGACTGGGTCTTATTGCGCCCGTGTGTGTGGCGTTGACCGACACTGTTGTTTTGGACTGGGTCTTATTGCGCCCGTGTGTGTGGCGTTGACCGACACTGTTGTTTTGGACTGGGTCTTATTGCGCCCGTGTGTGTGGCGTTGACCGACACTGTTGTTTTGGACTGGGTCTTATTGCGCCCGTGTGTGGTGTTGACCGACACTGTTGTTTTGGACTGGGTCTTATTGCGCCCGTGTGTCTGGCGTTGACCGACACTGTTGTTTTGGACTGGGTCTTATTGCGCCCGTGTGTGGGCGTTGACCGACACTGTCTGTTTTGGACTGGGTCTTATTGCGCCCGTGTGTGTGGCGTTGACCGACACTGTTGTTTTGGACTGGGTCTTATTGCGCCCGTGTGTGTGGCGTTGACCGACACTGTTGTTTTGGACTGGGTCTTATGCGCCCGTGTGTGTGGCGTTGACCGACACTGTTGTTTTGGACTGGGTCTTATTGCGCCCGTGTGTGTGGCGTTGACCGACACTGTTGTTTTTGGACTGGGTCTTATTGCCCCGTGTGTGTGGCGTTGACCGACACTGTTGTTTGGACTGGGTCTTATTGCGCCCGTGTGTGTGGCGTTGACCGACACTGTTGTTTGAGACTGGGTCTATTGCGCCCGTGTGTGTGGCGTTGACCGACACTGTTGTTTTGGACTGGGTCTTATTGCGCCCGTGTGTGTGGTGTTGACCGACACTGTTGTTTTGGACTGGGGTCTATTTGCGCCCGTGTGTGCTGGCGTTGACCGACACTGTTGTTTTAGGACTGGGTCTTATTGCGCCCGTGTGTGTGGCGTTGACCGACACTGTTGTTTTGGACTGGGTCTTATTGCGCCCGTGTGTGTGGCGTTGACCGACACTGTTGTTTTGGACTGGGTCTTATTTGCGCCCGTGTGTCCTGGCGTTGACCGACACTGTTGTTTTGGACTGGGTCTTATTGCGCCCGTGTGTGTGGCGTTGACCGACACTGTTGTTTAGGACTGGGTCTTATTGCGCCCGTGTGTGTGGCGTTGACCGACACTGTTGTTTTGGACTGGGTCTTATTGCGCCCGTTTGTGGTGTTGACCGACACTGTTGTTTTGGACTGGGTCTTATTTGCCCGTGTGTCTGGCGTTGACCGACACTGTTTTTTGGACTGGGTCTTATTGCGCCCGTGTGTGTGGCGTTGACCGACACTGTTGTTTAGGACTGGGTCTTATTGCGCCCGTGTGTGTGGCGTTGACCGACACTGTTGTTTTGGACTGGGTCTTATTGCGCCCGTGTGTGTGGCGTTGACCGACACTGTTGTTTTGGACTGGGGTCTTATTGCGCCCGTGTGTGTGGCGTTGACCGACACTGTTGTTTTGGACTGGGTCTTATTGCGCCCGTGTGTGTGGCGTTGACCGACACTGTTGTTTTGGACTGGGTCTTATTGCGCCCGTGTGTGTGGCGTTGACCGACACTGTTGTTTTGGACTGGGTCTTATTGCGGGACCCGTGTGTGTGGCGTTGACCGACACTGTTGTTTAGGCCTGGGTCTTATTGCGCCGTAGTCGTGTGGCGTTGACCGACACTGTTGTTTTGGACTGGGTCTATTGCGCCCTGTGTGTGTGGCGTGAACCGACACTGTGTGTATGACTGGGTCTTATTGCGCCCGTGTGTGGTGGCGTTGAATCGACACTGTTGTTTTGGACTGGGTCCTTATTGCGCCCGTGTGTGTGGGTTGACCGACACTGTTGTTTTGGACTGGGTCTTATTGCGACCCGTGTGCTGGGGAGGTGTGACCGACACTGTGTTTGGACTGGGTCTTATTTTCGCCCGTGTGTTGTGGCATTGACCGACACTGTTGTTTAGGACTGGGTCCTATTGCGCCCGTGTGTGTGGCGTTGGACCGACCACTGTTGTTTAGAACTGGGTCTATTGCGCCCGTGTGTGTGGCGTTTGACCGACATGTTGTTTTGGACTGGGCTCTTATTGCGGCCCGGTGTGTGTGTCCGTTGACCGACACTGCTGTTTTGGACTGGGTCTTATTGCGCCCTGTGTGTGTGGCGTTGACCGAACACTGTTGTTTAGGCACTGGGTCCTATTGCGCCCGTGTGTGTGGCGTTGACCGACCTGTTGGGGTGTGTGTGGCGTTGACCGACACTGTTGTTTTGGACTGGGTCTTATTGCGCCCGTGTGTGTGGCGTTGACCGACACTGTTGTTTGGACTGGGTCTTATTGCGCCCGTGTGTGTGGCGTTGACCGACACTGTTGTTTGGACTGGGTCTTATTGCGCCCGTGTGTGTGTCGTTGACCGACACTGTTGTTTGGGACTGGGTCTTATTGCGCCCGTGTGTGTGGCGTTGACCGACACTGTTGTTTTGGACTGGGTCTTATTTGCGCCCGTGTGTGTGGCGTTGACCGACACCTGTTGTTTTGGACTGGGTCTTATTGCGCCCGTGTGTGTGGCGTTGACCGACACTGTTGTTTAGGACTGGGTCTTATTGCGCCCGTGTGTGTGGCGTTGACCGACACTGTTGTTTTGGACTGGGTCTTATTGCGCCCGTGTGTGTGGCGTTGACCGACACTGTTGTTTGGACTGGGTCTTATTGCGCCCGTGTGTGGTGGCGTTGACCGACACTGTTGTTTTGGACTGGGTCTTATTGCGCCCGTGTGTGTGGCGTTGACCGACACTGTTGTTTTGGACTGGGTCTTATTGCGCCCGTGTGTGTGGCGTTGACCGACACTGTTGTTTTGGACTGGGTCTTATTGCGCCCGTGTGTGTGGCGTTGACCGACACTGTTGTTTAGGACTGGGTCTTATTGCGCCCGTGTGTGTGGTGTTGACCGACACTGTTGTTTTGGACTGGGTCTTATTGCGCCCGTGTGTGGTGTTGACCGACACTGTTGTTTTGGACTGGGTCTTATTGCGCCCGTGTGTGTGGCGTTGACCGACACTGTTGTTTTGGACTGGGTCTTATTGCGCCCGTGTGTGTGGCGTTGACCGACACTGTTGTTTAGGACTGGGTCTTATTGCGCCCGTGTGTGTGGCGTTGACCGACACTGTTGTTTTGGACTGGGTCTTATTGCGCCCGTGTGTGTGGTGTTGACCGACACTGCTGTTTTGGACTGGGTCTTATTGCCCCGTGTGTGTGGCGTTGACCGACACTGTTGTTTTGGACTGGGTCTTATTGCGCCCGTGTGTGTGGTGTTGACCGACACTTGTTGTTTTGGACTGGGTCTTATTGCGCCCGTGTGTTGGCGTGACCGACACCTGTTGTTTTGGACTGGGTCTTATTGCGCCCGTGTGTGTGCGTTGACCGACACTGCTTGTTTTGGACTGGGTCTTATTGCGCCCGTTGGTGGTGTTGACCGACACTGTTGTTTTGGACTGGTCTATTGCGCCCGTGTGTGTGGCGTTGACCGACACTGTTGTTTTGGACTGGGTCTTATTGCGCCCGTGTGTGTGGCGTTGACCGACACTGTTGTTTAGGACTGGGTCTTATTGCGCCCGTGTGTGTGGCGTTGACCGACACTGTTGTTTTGGGACTGGGTCTTATTGCGCCCGTGTGTGGTGTTGACCGACACTGTTGTTTTGGACTGGGTCTTATTCGCCCGTGTGTCTGGCGTTGACCGACACTGTTGTTTTGGGACTGGTCTTATTGCGCCCGTGTGTGTGGCGTTGACCGACACTGCTGTTTTGGACTGGGTCTTATTGCGCCCGTGTGTGTGGCGTTGACCGACACTGTTGTTTTGGACTGGGTCTTATTGCGCCCGTGTGTGTGGCGTTGACCGACACTGTTGTTTTGGGACTGGGTCTTATTGCGCCCGTGTGTGTGGCGTTGACCGACACTGTTGTTTGGACTGGGGTCTTATTGCGCCCGTGTGTGTGGCGTTGACCGACACTGTTGTTTTGGACTGGGTCTTATTGCGCCCGTGTGTGTGGCGTTGACCGACACTGTTGTTTTGGACTGGGTCTTATTGCGCCCGTGTGTGTGGCGTTGACCGACACTGTGTTTTGGACTGGGTCTTATTGCGCCCGTGTGTGTGGTGTTGACCGACACTGTTGTTTTGGACTGGGTCTTATTGCGCCCGTGTGTGTGGCGTTGACCGACACTGTTGTTTTGGACTGGGTCTTATTGCGCCCGTGTGTGTGGCGTTGACCGACACTGTTGTTTAGGACTGGGTCTTATTGCGCCCGTGTGTGTGGCGTTGACCGACACTGTTGTTTTGGACTGGGTCTTATTGCGCCCGTGTGTGGGTGTTGACCGACACTGTTGTTTTGGACTGGGTCTTATTTGCCCGTGTGTCTGGCGTTGACCGACACTGTTGTTTTGGACTGGGTCTTATTGCGCCCGTGTGTGTGGCGTTGACCGACACTGTTGTTTAGGACTGGTCTTATTGCGCCCGTGTGTGTGGCTGTTGACCGACACTGTTGTTTTGGACTGGGTCTTATTTGCGCCCGTGTGTGTGGTCGTTGACCGACACTGTTGTTTTGGACTGGGTCTTATTGCGCCCGTGTGTGTGGCGTTGACCGACACTGTTGTTTTAGGACTGGGTCTTATTGCGCCCGTGTGTGTGGCGTTGACCGGACACTGTTGTTTGGACTGGGTCTTATTGCGCCCGTGTGTGTGGCGTTGACCGACACTGTTGTTTTGGACTGGGTCTTATTGCGCCGTGTGTGTGGCGTTGACCGACACTGTTGTTTTGGACTGGGTCTTATTGCGCCCGTGTGTGGGCGTTGACCGACACTGTTGTTTGGACTGGGTCTTATTGCGCCCGTTGTGGTGTTGACCGACACTGTTGTTTGGACTGGGTCTTATTGCGCCCGTGTGTCTGGCGTTGACCGACACTGTTGTTTTGGACTGGGTCTTATTGCGCCCGTGTGTGTGCGTTGACCGACACTGTTGTTTTGGACTGGGTCTTATTGCGCCCGTGTGTGTGGCGTTGACCGACACTGTTGTTTTAGGACTGGGTCTTATTGCGCCCGTGTGTGTGGCGTTGACCGACACTGTTGTTTTGGACTGGGTCTTATTGCGCCCGTGTGTGTGGCGTTGACCGACACTGTTGTTTTGGACTGGGTCTTATTGCGCCCGTGTGTGTGGCGTTGACCGACACTGTTGTTTTGGACTGGGTCTTATTGCGCCCGTGTGTGTGGCGTTGACCGACACTGCTGTTTTGGACTGGGTCTTATTGCCCCGGTGTGTGGTAGTTGACCGACACTGTTGTTTGGACTGGGTCTTATTGCGCCCGTGGTTGTGGCGTTGACCCGACACTGTTGTTTTGGACTGGGTCTTATTGCCCCGTGTGTGGTGGCGTTGACCGTACACTGTGTTGTTTTGGACGGGGGTCCTTATTGGCCGCCCGTTGTCTGCTGTGTCGTTGACGCGACACTGTATGTTTAGGACTGGGTCTTATGCGCCCGTGTGTGGTGCGTTGACACGAACACTGCTGTTTTGGACTGGGGTCTTATTGCGCCCGTTTGTTGTCGGCAGTTGAACCGACCACTTTTGAGGGGGGGTTGTTTTGGACTGGGTCTTATTGCGCCCGTGTGGTGTGGCGTTGACCGAAACCTGTGTTTAGGACTGGTCTTATTGCGGCCCGTAGTGGTGGTGGCGTGACCGACAACTGCTTTTTGGACTGGGTCTTATTGCGCCCGTGTGTGGTGGCGTTGACCCGACATCGGTTGTTTTGTACTGGGTCTTATTGCGCCCGTGTGTGTGGCGTTGACCGACACTGTTGTCTTAGGACTGGGTTCTTATGCGCCCGTGTGTGTGGCGTTGACCGACACTGTTGTTTGGACTGGGTCTTATTGCGCCCGTGTGTGTGGCGTTGACCGACACTGTTGTTTTGGACTGGGTCTTATTGCGCCCGTGTGTGTGGCGTTGACCGACACTGTTGTTTTGGACTGGGTCTTATTGCGCCCGTGTGTGTGGCGTTGACCGACACTGTTGTTTTGGACTGGGTCTTATTGCGCCCGTGTGTGTGGCGTTGACCGACACTGTTGTTTTGGACTGGGTCTTATTGCGCCCGTGTGTGTGGCGTTGACCGACACTGTTGTTTTGGACTGGGTCTTATTGCGCCCGTGTGTGTGGCGTTGACCGACACTGTTGTTTTGGACTGGGTCTTATTGCGCCCGTGTGTGGTGGTTGACCGACACTGTTGTTTGGACTGGGTCTTATTGCGCCCGTGTGTGTGGCGTTGACCGACACTGTTGTTTTGGACTGGGTCTTATTGCGCCTGTGTGTGTGGCGTTGACCGACACTGTTGTTTTGGACTGGGTCTTATTGCGCCCGTGTGTGTGGCGTTTGACCGACACTGTTGTTTTGGACTGGGTCTTATTGCGCCCGTGTGTTGGAGTTGACCGACACTGTTGTTTGGACTGGTCTTATTGCGCCCGTGTGTGTGGCGTTGACCGACACTGTTGTTTTGGACTGGGTTTATTGCGCCCGTGTGTGTGGCGTTGACCGACACTGTTGTTTTGGACTGGGTCTTATTGCGCCCGTGTGTGTGGCGTTGACGACACTGTTGTTTTGGACTGGGTCTTATTGCGCCCGTGTGTGTGGGCTGTACCGACACTGTGTGTTTTGGACTGGGTCTATTGCCGCCCGTGTGTGTGGCGTTTGTACCGACACTGTGGTTTTGGACTGGGTCTTATTTGCGCCGTGTGTGGCGTTGACGAGCACTGTTGTTTTGGACTGGGTCTTATTGCGCCCGTGTGTGTGGCGTTGACCGACACTGTTGTTTGGACTGGGTCTTATTGCGCCCGTGTGTGTGGGTTGACCGACACTGTTGTTTGGACTGGGTCTTATTGCGCCCGTGTGTGTGGCGTTGACCGACACTGTTGTTTGGGACTGGGTCTTATTGCGCCCGTGTGTCTGGCGTTGACCGACACTGTTTTTTGGACTGGGTCTTATTGCGCCCGTGTGTGTGGCGTTGACCGACACTGTTGTTTTGGACTGGGTCTTATTGCGCCCGTGTGTGTGGCGTTGACCGACACTGTTGTTTTAGGACTGGGTCTTATTGCGCCCGTGTGGTGTGGCGTTGACCGACACTGTTGTTTTGGACTGGGTCTTATTGCGCCCGTGTGTGTGGCTTGACCGAACACTGTTGTTTTGGACTGGGTCTTATTGCGCCCGGTGTGTGGCGTTGACCGACACTGTTGTTTTGGACTGGGTCTTATTGCGCCCGTTGTGTGTGGCGTTGACCGACACTGTTGTTTAGGACTGGGTCTTATTGCGCCCGTGTGTGGTGGCGTTGACCGACACTGTTGTTTTGGACTGGGTCTTATTGCGGCCCGTGTGTGTGGCGTTGACCGACACTGTTGTTTTGGACTGGGTCTTATTGCGCCCGTGTGTGTGGCGTTGACCGACACTGTTGTTTTGGACTGGGTCTATTGCGCCCGTGTGTTGTGGCGTTGACCGACACTGTTGTTTTGGACTGGGTCTTATTGCGCCCGGTGTGTGTGTGGGTTGACCGACACTGGTTGTTTTGGACTGGGTCTTATTGCGCCCGGTGTGTGTGGCTTGACCGACACTGTTGTTTTGGACTGGGTCTTATTGCCCCGTGTGTGTGGCGTTGACCGACACTGTTGGTTTGGACTGGGTCTTATTGCGCCCGTGTGTGTGGCGTTGACCGACACTGTTGTTTTAGGACTGGGTCTTATTGCGCCCGTGTGTGTGGCTTGACCGACACTGTTTGTTTGGACTTGGGTCTTATTGCGCCCGTGGTGTGTGGCGTTGACCGACACGGTTGTTTTGGACTGGGTCTTATTGCGCCCGTGTGTGTGGTTGACGACACTGTTGTTTTGGACTGGGTCTTATTGCGCCCGTGTGTGTGGCGTTTGACCGACACTGTTGTTTTGGACTGGGTCTTATTGCGCCCGTGTGTGGGTGTTGACCGACACTGTTGTTTTGGACTGGGTCTTATTTGCGCCCGTGTGTCTGGCTGTTGACCGACACTGTTGTTTTGGACTGGGTCTTATTGCGCCCGTGTGTGTGGCGTTGACCGACACTGTTGTTTTGGACTGGGTCTTATTGCGCCCGTGTGTGTGGCGTTGACCGACACTGTTGTTTAGGACTGGGTCTTATTGCGCCCGTGTGTGTGGCGTTGACCGACACTGTTGTTTTAGGACTGGGTCTTATTGCGCCCCGTGTGTGTTGGCGTGACCGACACTGCTGTTTTGGACTGGGTCTTATTGCGCCCGTGTGTGTGGTGACGACACGGTTGTTTTGATGGGTTTATTGCGCCCGTTGTGTGGCGTTGACCGACACTTTGTTTTGGACTGGGTCTTATTGCGCCCAGTGTGTGTGGCGTGACCGACACTGTTGTTTTGGACTGTGTCTTATTGCGCCCGTGTGTGGTGTTGACCGACACTGTTGTTTTTGGACTGGGTCTTATTGCGCCCGTGTGTCTGGCGTTTGACCGACACTGTTGTTTTGGGACTGGGTCTTATTGAGCCCGTGTGTGGTGTGACCGACACTGTGTTTTGGACTGGGTCTTATTGCGCCCGTGTGTGTCTGGCGTTGAACCGACACTGTTGTTAGGACTGGGTCTTATTGCGCCCGTGTGTGTGGCGTTGACCGACACTGCTGTTTTGGACTGGGTCTTATTGCGCCCGTGTGTGTGGCGTTGACCGACACTGTTGTTTTTGGACTGGGTTCTATTGCGCCCGTGTGTGTGGCGTTGACCGACACTGTGTTTTGGACTGGGTCTTATTGCGCCCGTGTGTGTGGCGTTGACCGACACTGTGTTTAGGAACTGGGTCTTATTGCGCCCGTGTGTGTGGCGTTGACCGACACTGCTGTTTTGGACTGGGTCTTATTGCGCCCGTGTGTGTGGCGTTGACCGACACTGTTGTTTTGGACTGGGTCTTATTGCGCCCGTGTGTGTGCGTTGACCGACACTGTTGTTTTGGACTGGGTCTTATTGCGCCCGTGTGTGTGGCGTTGACCGACACTGTTGTTTTGGACTGGGTCTTATTGCGCCCGTGTGTGTGGCGTTGACCGACACTGTTGTTTAGGACTGGGTCTTATTGCGCCCGTGTGTGTGGCGTTGACCGACACTGTTGTTTTGGACTGGGTCTTATTGCGCCCGTGTGTGTGGCGTTGACCGACACTGTTGTTTTGGACTGGGGTCTTATTGCGCCCGTGTGTGTGGCGTTGACCGACCACTGTTGTTTTGGACTGGGTCTTATTGCGCCCGTGTGTGTGGCGGTTTACCGACACTGTTGTTTTGGACTGGGTCTTATTGCGCCCGTTTGTGGTGTGCCGACAATGTTGTTTTGGACTGGGTCTTCATTTTGCCCGTTTGTGTCTGGCATTGACCGACAATGTTGTTTTGGACTGGGTCTTATTGCGGCCCGTGTGTGTGGCGTTGACCGACACTGCTGTTTTGGACTGGGTCTTATTGCGCCCGTGTGGTGGCGTTGACCGACACTGTTGTTTTGGACTGGGTCTTATTGCGCCCGTGTGTGTGGCGTTGACCGACACTGGTGTTTTGGACGGGTCTTATTGCGCCCGTGTGTGTGGCGTTGACCGACACTGTTGTTTAGGACTGGGTCTTATTGCGCCCGTTGTGTGTGGCGTTGACCGACACTGTTGTTTTGGACTGGGTCTTATTGCGCCCGTTTGTGGTGTTGACCGACACTGTTTTTTTGGACTGGGTCTTATTTTGCCCGTGTGTCTGGCGTTGACCGACACTGTTGTTTTGGACTGGGTCTTATTGCGCCCGTGTGTGTGGCGTTGACCGACACTGTTGTTAGGACTGGGTCTTATTGCGCCCGTGTGTGTGGCGTTGACCGACACTGTTGTTTTGGACTGGGTCTTATTGCGCCCGTTTGTGGTGTTGACCGACACTGTTGTTTTGGACTGGGTCTTATTTTGCCCGTGTGTCTGGCGTTGACCGACACTGTTGTTTTGGACTGGGTCTTATTGCGCCCGTGTGTGTGGCGTTGACCGACACTGTTGTTTAGGACTGGGTCTTATTGCGCCCGTGTGTGTGGCGTTGACCGACACTGTTGTTTAGGACTGGGTCTTATTGCGCCCGTGTGTGGTGTTGACCGACACTGTTGTTTTGGACTGGGTCTTATTGCGCCCGTGTGTCTGGCGTTGACCGACACTGTTGTTTTGGACTGGGTCTTATTGCGCCCGTGTGTGGTGTTGACCGACACTGTTGTTTTGGACTGGGTCTTATTGCGCCCGTGTGTCTGGCGTTGACCGACACTGTTGTTTAGGACTGGGTCTTATTGCGCCCGTGTGTGTGGCGTTGACCGACACTGCTGTTTTGGACTGGGTCTTATTGCGCCCGTGTGTGTGGCGTTGACCGACACTGTTGTTTTGGACTGGGTCTTATTGCGCCCGTGTGTGTGGCGTTGACCGACACTGTTGTTTTGGACTGGGTCTTATTGCGCCCGTGTGTGGTGTTGACCGACACTGTTGTTTTGGACTGGGTCTTATTGCGCCCGTGTGTCTGGCGTTGACCGACACTGTTGTTTTGGACTGGGTCTTATTGCGCCCGTGTGTGGTGTTGACCGACACTGTTGTTTTGGACTGGGTCTTATTGCGCCCGTGTGTCTGGCGTTGACCGACACTGTTGTTTAGGACTGGGTCTTATTGCGCCCGTGTGTGTGGCGTTGACCGACACTGCTGTTTTGGACTGGGTCTTATTGCGCCCGTGTGTGTGGCGTTGACCGACACTGTTGTTTGGACTGGGTCTTATTGCGCCCGTGTGTGTGGCGTTGACCGACACTGTTGTTTTGGACTGGGTCTTATTGCGCCCGTGTGTGTGGCGTTGACCGACACTGTTGTTTAGGACTGGGTCTTATTGCGCCCGTGTGTGTGGCGTTGACCGACACTGCTGTTTTGGACTGGGTCTTATTGCGCCCGTGTGTGTGGCGTTGACCGACACTGTTGTTTTGGACTGGGTCTTATTGCGCCCGTGTGTGTGGCGTTGACCGACACTGTTGTTTTGGACTGGGTCTTATTGCGCCCGTGTGTGTGGCGTTGACCGACACTGTTGTTTTGGACTGGGTCTTATTGCGCCCGTGTGTGTGGCGTTGACCGACACTGTTGTTTTGGACTGGGTCTTATTGCGCCCGTGTGTGTGGCGTTGACCGACACTGTTGTTTTGGACTGGGTCTTATTGCGCCCGTGTGTGTGGCGTTGACCGACACTGTTGTTTTGGACTGGGTCTTATTGCGCCCGTGTGTGTGGCGTTGACCGACACTGTTGTTTAGGACTGGGTCTTATTGCGCCCGTGTGTGAGGCGTTGACCGACACTGTTGTTTTGGACTGGGTCTTATTGCGCCCGTTTGTGGTGTTGACCGACACTGTTGTTTTGGACTGGGTCTTATTTTGCCCGTGTGTCTGGCATTGACCGACACTGTTGTTTTGGACTGGGTCTTATTGCGCCCGTGTGTGTGGCGTTGACCGACACTGTTGTTTAGGACTGGGTCTTATTGCGCCCGTGTGTGTGGCGTTGACCGACACTGTTGTTTTGGACTGGGTCTTATTGCGCCCGTGTGTGTGGTGTTGACCGACACTGCTGTTTTGGACTGGGTCTTATTGCGCCCGTGTGTGTGGCGTTGACCGACACTGTTGTTTTGGACTGGGTCTTATTGCGCCCGTGTGTGTGGCGTTGACCGACACTGTTGTTTTGGACTGGGTCTTATTGCGCCCGTGTGTGTGGCGTTGACCGACGCTGTTGTTTAGGACTGGGTCTTATTGCGCCCGTGTGTGTGGCGTTGACCGACACTGTTGTTTAGGACTGGGTCTTATTGCGCCCGTGTGTGTGGCGTTGACCGACACTGCTGTTTTGGACTGGGTCTTTTTGCGCCCGTGTGTGTGGCGTTGACCGACACTGTTGTTTTGGACTGGGTCTTATTGCGCCCGTGTGTGTGGCGTTGACCGACACTGTTGTTTAGGACTGGGTCTTATTGCGCCCGTGTGTGTGGCGTTGACCGACACTGTTGTTTAGGACTGGGTCTTATTGCGCCCGTGTGTGTGGCGTTGACCGACACTGTTGTTTTGGACTGGGTCTTATTGCGCCCGTGTGTGTGGCGTTGACCGACACTGTTGTTTTGGACTGGGTCTTATTGCGCCCGTGTGTCTGGCGTTGACCGACACTGTTGTTTTGGACTGGGTCTTATTGCGCCCGTGTGTGTGGCGTTGACCGACACTGTTGTTTTGGACTGGGTCTTATTGCGCCCGTGTGTGTGGCGTTGACCGACACTGTTGTTTTGGACTGGGTCTTATTGCGCCCGTGTGTGTGGCGTTGACCGACACTGCTGTTTTGGGAATAAACATTCCACATATCAACTACCCTGCTCTCTGCGCCTGACTCCTCCACCCACTACTTCTGGAAGTACATGACACCTCGTTACAATGTGCAGAGAGTAAGCATTTGTAGTCATGTGTGAATGTTGCTGTCTTATCCGACTTGCCAAAACTGAAGATCCTTCTGGAAAAATCAAGTAATTCTATTCTATACAGTTCAACCTGAGTGCTCAATTAAGTAAATATACACTTGGCCTGCTGCGTTAACAGGTAGGCTATCCTAAATAAATCTCCAATGTCTGTTGTGTGCTGCCTGCATCTGAATCACACTTAAATTATCTTCAGTAATATTTAATGAAAACACAAATACACTGGACAGTGTGGGTTAAGGGTTAGCTCCATCCCATTATAATTTATTAATGCTTTAAGCCTCTGATGAAACCTCATGCCTGAGATGAGTTCAGCTCCCCTTCTCATCACAGATAACATCATTAACATTAACTCAGCATTAACTCAAACCTCCACTGAATACATTATAGAAAATAGAGTGACAACGCTGCAAATGTTATCACGTTACTGTAAATGTTATCCTATTAGTGAGTTCATTTTGTGTGCTGGTGTTGGCACTACGAACAAGTAGGTAATAATGCTGAGGGTGCCGTTATGAATGGGTAGACTAGAGAAGGTTCTGCTTTTTAAACTTCAACCCCTCATCGGTCCTTATTCTGACTCACTTGCACCCCCCGCATCCCCTCCCCACCATTGCCCCCCTCACCCCCTGCGGCATGTGCTCAAGAACATGACCATTACCTTTATTGGTTCCTATGGCAACCCTACCCTGCTCTTGCAACCCATAGGTAATGGTGGTAGCAATGACAGTATGTGTGCTCAGTGGGGATTGTTAGTGTAACAAAAATGAATATGTTTACATTTAGGACAGATAAGTGCTATTTTGGAACGTACACTCAATCTCTCCTTCTCAGTCTTTGTATATTTCACTTGCTTGGTTTCACACACACACACACACACACACACACCTATTCATAATTCTTTAAAACACTAATGCTCATAACTAGGGATGAAGAGAGAAAGAGAGGGGGGGGTACAAAGAGAAAGGGGGAGGGAGAGAGAGAGAGAGAGAGAGAGAGAGAGAGAGAGAGAGAGAGAGAGAGAGAGAGAGAGAGTAAGTAAATGTTATTCTTTCTTTGACATATACCTTTTGAAAGAGAGAGAGGGAAGGATGGAGGGAGGGAGGGAGATAAGGCCATGAATACATGTCTGTCCTCCTTTTTTCTTGTCAGTACCCCAAGGAGAGTAGTTGAATGACAGACACACACACACACGCACATGCACATTCACACACACTCTGCGTGGTAGCATGTGTGTGGTGCTCCCCACCACCGACTGCTTCTAATTATCACGTCTCTGCACACACACTCAGCTCTTGAATACTGCATTACCCAGTTAGCAACAGACTCCAATTTCATTTGGTCTTTGAGGGAGCTGGGGAACGCTGGGGAGTTGGGGAACGCAAGCTCATTACAGGTGATTTTCAGTGGAAATCAATGGTACAATACCCTGAGTCCTCCTGGGATAGAGGGGTCAGAGAGAGACACTTTCATGTCAATTGTCTCAGACATCATCCTGGCAATTCTAAGCTCTCCAGAACCCATTGTTGATTGTTTCATGTTTTTTTACAGAGTCCCATTATTAATACTGAAAAATACCTACCTCTGTCTGCAGTGAATGTGGCAGAGCTGTCATGCCCGTACTTATGCTACTCCTATCCTGAAGAGATTCTTAAAGAGATGTTGTCTAGTCATTTTTTTTTTTTTTGTCATTACTGATCTCAGAACTGCTCATTAGTTGCTTTAGGTGCTAATGGCTGTGGGGGATACCTTATGGAAGGTACCCCCCCAAGACCATTGTGATTCACTTTACTGAAAGAAAGATGCCAGTCCGTGTGTAAACACACAAATTCTCCCTATAACCCAGGGGTGTCAAACTCATTTTGCCCCAGGGGCCGCATTCAGTTTTCAATGAGGTCTGGGGACCGCACAAAACAATGTGTTATTTCCTCGTCGTCAAAATGTGAAAAAAATCTTCCTCTACCTATATTCCCTGACTGTCTGGCTTTAATTCCGGTGGTTATTAGCATGCTAGACACAGGCAAGAAACTGTGTACATGTAGGTCCGTTATATGTTTCACACAGTTTTAGTCATTTTAAGTAACTCTAACCACCCGCGGGCCAGATTGGACCCCCTCCGGCCCACGCACCGTATGTTTGACACCCGCACTATAACCCTTTTAGCTTGTGATTGTGCATCTGTTTATTTCTATCCTGCAGCATAGGGCTGACCTGGACATGCTCCTCAACTAAATACAGAAACAGAGATAAAAGATGGGTCAATACAGTCTCTGATGGCCCATTCCTCTTCATGGGAATTTGATTTGGCCACAGTGCCAAAGGGCTGCCTCTGCAGACAACGAGCGCCGCAGTAATATAATGCTCAGTCTCAAACGTTCATATGGTTAGAGTGTCATTAGATCCATTCAATTCAGAATCCTACAGGTTTGGTAAATGAAGTCAAGAGGTCTGAACGTCAATATACGAGAGGGAGTCATAGACATAGTCAGCCCATTATTCCGTTTTTTATAATGATGTTGAACTTCACTGCAAGCGTCAGTATCGTCAATTGCTTCATAAGAATCTGTATTTTAGAATACCTGCATTCCATATTGGTTCAGGTGTAACAGTGGAGACGAATGGCAAACTGAAGGCTGAGTTAGCTGGCTGAATTTCCATAATAATTCCTTTCACATCCTGCAGTTTGAAGTCTCTTCAAATCCACCAAAAGCGTCTGTCTCATCAGTTGTTACCTGGTACACCTTGTGCATGCTGCTAAAAGATATGTCTTCCACATTTGTGTGAAGTGAATTCAGGGCTGGGGCTGGCTGATGGAGAGAAGAACAGCAGATGGAAAGCTGAGGAAGAAAGAAGCAGGAAGGAGGATGGTGAGGAGGAGGAGGAAAGAGGAGAACATCAGGACATGCTGACAGCTAAGGAGCTTCAGGACTGTGCAGGTAAATAACATTTCACCCTGGAGCTGAAGGTTCATATTTGACAGCATGCCATTATAATGCACATACAATTAACTACCATCACCATTGACTTGCATTCAACAGGCCAAACCTTCCCCTCTTACTGTACTATAGTAAGAATATTTATGTTTGTGAAAATGTGACACAGTGGAAGAGTACCTGTGTTTGTTTATTGACTGTTTTATTGGCTGAATATGCATTATGCTTGTGGGTGTTTCTCGAGAAGAAGACCGGCATCAAAATGGCTACCAGCCTTACAATATGGCTAACACTAGGGTTGCAAAGGGTCAGAAACTTTCCTTGGGAAGTTAATCCCTGGAATTTGGAGACATTTTAAATTAAATTAAATGTTTTAAATGTAGCTAATAACAGTGAACCTGTCACGACTTCCGCCGAAGTTGGCTCCCCTGCCTGTTCGGGTGGTGCTCGGCGGTCGTCGTCACCGTCCTACTAGCCACTACCGATCCCTTTTTCGTTTGTCTGTTGGTTTTGTCTTATTAGTTTCACCTGTGTGTATTTTAGTTTAATTAGCGTCCTTATATATAGTAGGTTGTCCCGCCCTTGTTTTGTGCGGGATTGTATTTGTTACTCTGTTGTATGGTGGTTTTCGTGTGGTTATTCTCCGGACTATTTTGGTCCTGTGTTTGGGCTGGTCTATTGTATGCGCCCTGTGTGTTGGCGTGACCGTTTTTGTGCGCCGGAGAATAAATTGACAATCTACTGAACCCTGCTCTCTGCGCCTGATTCCACCCACCACTCCTAGTATATCGTGACAGAACCTTTTTTTTATGGGATACACATAAGGGATATTTTGGTTAGACTATCCCCAATTCAATGGAATTGCTCTGCATGCACAGTGCATTCTTCCATCACATGTGCAGCTGATTCTCAAGATCTTGCACACTAATGAGATGCTATTTGTGCCCACACTACTACACTGTCTGAGCCAAGGACTACATGCTGTCTGGTAAGTTTTGATTAAAATTCTGGGTGGGGTGAATATATTGTACACGACAAACATGATTTTTTGTTAACTAGTAAATAGTAGCCTACAACAAAGTGTTTTAAAATCATTTCTAACTTGTTTACAATTTGATAGTTAGTTTGTCCTACCATGTGGGTTTTACCTTGCTTGAGCCTGCTAACTGAGGAGTGTTAATTCACCTGTTTCCATACATGTTTCATTTTAAAACATTTATCTTACAAAGGAGTTTAATCTAACTGCTGAACTATTTATCTGTACATGGAATTGTATTTTTTTAAATCTAAATCTTTACAGGATACTGTCACGGGCACTATCGGATGTGTGGAGACATTTCACTGCAGATAATGTAGAAGGAAAGCTGTACATTTGCCAGTACTGTGCCAAATCATGTGAAGAATGCAACAAAGATGCAGAATCTGGCCAAGTGCATAAAGTTCCCTCAGTGCTCACAACGAGCAACCTCTGACAAAAGTCCCTCTACTTCTATTCAAGGTGAAAATGATGTTTGAGACACATTATCTATAGCAACAGCTCATGGTCCTCCTGGAATCAGACGTTTCTTTGACTCAATGGAGGAACGTAGTCAGAGAAATGCTGATGAATGTCTTGCTCGAAATGGTTCACATCTGATACTCACAGGCAATGTGTATTAGAAGAGATTTCTGAATGTTCTTCACCCAGCATACACCTCTCCAACCAGACATGCTTAATCTACTCATTTTCTGGATGCAGAGTTCAGCAGAGTTCAAGTGAAGGTCAAGGAAATCATAGAAAGTAGACTGCATTGCAATCATCTGATGGGTGGTCGAATGTTCATGGGCAAGGAATAATTAACTTCATCTCCACCACTCAACCAGTATTCTACAAGAGCACAGACAAGGGTCAACTGTCACGTTCTTTCAAAATCGAACCCAGAAGCAGACCAGGACAAGGAGAGTAGGAAGAAGGTGAGTTTATTTACAAGTGAATGTGAATGGGTAGATATATCCAGGTGGCGTAGCGGGCAGCGGTGGTGAGTTGATGGGAGTAAATAGGTCGATCCAATGGGGTAGCGGAATCCTCCGACAACCAGGCGGGAATGGGGTAAATGATCCGGGTGAGTAACTGAAGACAGAACAAACGGAGGTAAGTTTAAGGCAAACTATACGTAAAAAACAACAAAACAAATTCTATCCAACTTGAGGCTGATACTATGGCACAACATACTGTTCATGGCTAACGATCCGGCAGGGAATGGATGTCAGGTCAGAGCTTTTGAAGGGGAGAGGTGATGATCAGGACAGCTGTGCAGATTACTGATGGGATACAGGTGCGGGTGAACATCGATCTCCCAACAAGCTAATTCGCCCCAGGCAGTTCCAGGACACCGGAAACACACTCCAGGACAGAAACACAGGCAAACACAGACTCAGGAAGCGGGATTCGTGACATCAACAGATACACCGGTCTCTACATTGCAGATGAGCTGAAGGCAGTCATCAATGACTTTGGACCACAGCAGGTATTTGCACTGTGACAGACAATGCTGCGAACATGAAGGCTACTTGGTCTAAAGTGGAGGAGTCCTACCCTCATATCACACCCATTGGCTGTGCTGCTCATGCATTGAATCTGCTCCTCAAAGACATCATGGCACTGAAAACAATGGATACACTCTACAAGACCGCCAAGGAAATGGTTAGGTATGTGAAGGGTCATCAAGTTATAGCAGCAATCTACCTCACCAAGCAAAGTGAGAAGAATAAGAGCACCACATTGAAGCTGCCCAGCAACACCTGTCGGGTGGTGTTATCATGTTTGACAGTCTCCTGGAGTCTCTCCAAGAAATGGCCATATCACAGTCTGCCAATATGGACAGCCCCATCAAGAGGATCCTCATGGATGATGTACACTACCGTTCAAAAGTTTGGGGTCACTTAGAAATGTCCTTGTTTTTTTTTTAAGAAAAGCACATTTTTTTGGTCCATTAAAATAACATAAAATTGATCCGAAGTACAGTGTAGACATTGTTAATGTTGTAAATGTCACACCCTGATCTGTTTCACCTGTCCTTGTGCTTGTGCCTAGAAGGCCAGCATCCCGGAGTAGTCTCTTCACTGTTGATGTTGAGACTGGTGTTTTGCGGGTACTATTTAATGAAGCTGCCAGTTGAGGACTTGTGAGGTGTTTGTTTCTGAAACTAGACACTGTAATGTACTTGTCCTCTGGCTCAGTTGTGCACCGGGGCCTCCCACTCCTCTTTCTATTCTGGTTAGAGCCAGTTTGTGCTGTTCTGTGAAGTAGTAGTAGTACACAGCATTGCACGAGATCTTCAGTTTCTTGGCAATTTCTCGCATGGAATAGCCTTCCTTTCTCAGAACAAGAATAGACGAGTTTCAGAAGAAAGTTTTGTATCTGGCCATTTTCAGTCTGTAATCGAACCAACAAATGCTGATGCTCCAGATACTCAACTAGTCTAAAGAAGGCCAGTTGTATTGCTTCTTTAATCATAACAACAGTTTTCAGCTGTGCTAACATAATTGCAAAAGGGTTTTCTAATGATCAACTAGCCTTTTAAAATTATAAACTTGGATTAGCTAACACAACGTATCATTGGAACACATATCTATGTAGATATTCAATTTTTTTAAATCTGCCGTTTCCAGCTACAATAGTCATTTACAACATTAAAAATGTCTTCATTGTATTTCTAAACATTTTTATGTTATTTTAATGGACAAAAAAATGCTTTTTTTTCAAAAACAAGGACATTTTTAAGTGACCCCAAACGTTTGAACTGTGGTGCATTTTGGGAGAGAGTGGTAAGCAGCCTGAAACTCCTGAAACCTATAGCAGTAGCCATTGCATAGATTGAGGGAAACAATGCCATCCTGTCTGATGTTTAGACTATGCTTGCAGATGTAAGAGAAGAAATCCATACTGCCCTGCCCACTTGCTCCAACCAGAGGAAACTGTAGTTCTGAAATACAGTTGAAGTCAGAAGTTT
Organism: Oncorhynchus kisutch; assembly: GCF_002021735.2. Taxonomy (NCBI): domain Eukaryota; kingdom Metazoa; phylum Chordata; class Actinopteri; order Salmoniformes; family Salmonidae; genus Oncorhynchus; species Oncorhynchus kisutch. Next base: position 53,036,246 of record NC_034183.2, on the reverse strand, counting down.
ACATACACTTAGATTGGTGTCATACAAGTCATTTTTCCAACAATTGTTTACAGACAGATTATTTCACTGAAATATCACAATTCCAGTGGGTCAGAAGTTTACATAAAATAAGTTGACTGTGCCTTTAAACAGCTTGGAAAATTCCAGAAAGTGATGTTATGGCTTTAGAAGCTGCTGATAGGCTAATTGACATAATTTGAGTCAATTGGAGGTGTACCTGTGGATGTATTTTGAGGCCTACCTTCAAACTTGGTGCCTCTTTGCTTGGCATCATGGGAAAATTAAAAGAAATCAGCGAAGACCTCAGAAAAACAATAGTTGACCTCCACAAGTCTGGTTCATCCTTGGGAGCAATTTCCAAATGCCTGAAGGTACCATGTTCATCTGTACAAACAATAGTACCAAAGTATAAACACCATGGGACAATGCAGGGACTCTTGTCTCTTAGAGATGAACATACTTTGGTGTGAAAAGTGCAAATCAATCCCAGAACAACCACACGGGACAGGTACAAAATGTATCTATATCCACAGTAAAACGAGTCCTATATCGACATAACTTGAAAGGTCGCTCAGCCAGGAAGAAGCTTCTGCTCTAAAACCGCCATAAAAAAAGCCAGACTACGGTTTGCAACTGCACATGGAGACAAATATCGTACTTTTTGGAGTCAACTCATTTAATAAATTCTTTCTATTGGAAGGATTTAATCATTTGCAATTATGTCTACCTATGTTAAAAGGTAAAAAGTTTATGTTTCTGTCTCCACATGATATGGTAAATATCTACATTTAAATCGTATTAATATTAAATCTGCATATATTTCCGTTAATTATCATATATTCCCGTTAATTCCCACAAAGTTTCCACCCTGAATATTCCCCAAAATGTGCAATCCTAGCTACCAGCCTCAGAAAATGGCTGAATAGGAATGCATCTCCGTATATCTGAGAAGTATCAGAAAGGAGGATGCAGGGGGGAGAGATGGAATAGTAAAACCCCTTTTCTGTGTCGCTATTGTCTAGTGTCACTGCTATGCCTCCATTCTCTCTGTCTCCATTCTCTACAGCACGTCCCATTAGAAATGACTTGAATTGGGTTGAGAAAGGCCACTTAAATTCTAGTAAGCCTGGTGCCGGCACAGAAATTGTCTCTATTGTGGATTGCTCTCCCCCAAGATACAAGGAGAATAGCTACTTGTTTTTTGTAAAAGGTTGGACTCATCTCTCCCTGACAAATTTGTATTTTGTATATTTCTCAAATACTCAATCATTCCCAGACAGAACATATTCGGCAGCACTAGAAACCAATGTAATATGTGAAAGTTTCATTCCAGACAAAGTTTCTATGCTGGTGAATAATTGAATGCATTATTCCACTAAGTGTTAAATACCAACCGTGACTTAATCACCATTATTTCTGTCATGTTTCCAGTCCTGGTGTAGCATTCATTATATCCACTGATGGTTTCTGTTGTTAAAGGTCACCCCTGACGTTGCCTGACAAGCTAATATAGCTCTATGGAGCGCTCAGAGCAGTGTACCAGAGTAATAAAGGTCCACATTCTTCACAAAGGGGAAGGGTTAACGTCCGTCAGTCTAGCACTGAATGACTGCATGAGAAACAGCCCCTGCAACAATACAGTGTACTTACTGTGTGTTCACACAGCATAGCGATCCAATGATCTGGATGCCTCTCAATCTTCCCCATCCACCGTTTTGAAACAATCAGCCCCAACTCTCCCACACCAGTCCTCGCCATATCATTTGCATTTTTTTATTTATCCTTGTCACACAATCAATCAATCCTTCAAAGTGGAATTAGCATAATTAGGCATGTCATTCCTTTTAATCTTCAGTCTTCATTAAGGGACTTCAGATATGACAGTTCCAATTAGGTCCCATTGTTTCCATGATCCATCAGTGAGTGTTGTAGCTAAGCATTTTCCTTTTTTTCACATCTAAGTGTTTTCCTGTTATTGTCATCTTCCCTGCTATAACTAGTGGTTCATGATAGATTATGTTTTTCCTCCGACACAACAGTGTGCTGAACTCTCACCCTCTCACCCTCCCTCACCCCCTCCCCTCCTCCCTCCCTCCCTCCCTCACCCAGGCAGTCTGGGGTCTCATGTAATTTACTTAAGAAGTGAACTGTCTTTTCTTCTAAATATAGAGCAGCACGTTGTTCTCTCTCAATCAGCATTCACCTACAGATCATGACTGTATCTCAGAACACTACAGTGTGTTTGTTCTCCAGAATGGCCATGCAGAAATATCTAGATTCATAATCGTTAATGTGCCTTATAACCAGAGGTTAGCCAGTGATCAAAGAATGGTCATATCTACAGCAAAGAGCTTCAAGTTTCATGGGCTTCAAATCTAAGGGTTTTGTGGTCTCCATGTCAACGGGTCCACATTCTCAGAACGTTGTGGTGTGTTTTCTTTCACTTCTTTTGATTAAATGGATTTCAGCCTGAGGGTATGTGGATGCCTCAGTGGACAAGGAGCTTGTGTGTGTGTGTGTGTGTGTGTGTACTCATCCACCTCTTAGAGACTCAGCTCCCCTGACAAGTGATAAAATAATAATGAGAACATTTGTTGCTTCTGAGTAGGGAGTCAGAGTGGGAGAGGGAGTGAGAAAAGTAGAGGGGGTAGGGGAAAGCAGAGAGAGGGATATGGGAGAGAGAGAGAGGCAAAGAAAGAGAGAAAGATGGGGGATAGATTTTGACGTAGACTCTACTCTGTATGATTTCCTTGAAATGCAAAGAAACTTCAAGGAAGATAGGGAAAATGGTGAAAAGTATGATGGAGCAAAAATAAGGAAGGGTTTTGGTGATGGGGGTGAACAGAGTGAGGTCTGCTTTAAGAGACGTGACAGCAGGTCGAGATAGAGAATGTGAAGGATAGCTGTCTGAAGGTGCTTTGACAAACTCTCTCTCTCTGAACATTGTTTAGATCCTGAGGGAAAGAGATTAATGTGGATGTCTTGAGGACAGACGGTGTGCCTGGACCAAAGCCCTTAGGGTCCAGTAGATAGATGCCCCAGGGGTGTGAGGAGGGGTGAAAGGGTTCCTAATTGCAGTCAGTCAATTGCAGGGTTTGACTAGAGAGAACTGGTCAGATCCTGTGAACCCAATACGGTGTCAGTCCAGTCCTATGGGTTTTAGCTGAGGCTGTGCTCACATCTCAAGGTAGACAGTGTGAAGTGTTTTATTATTGGGTTTACAAGCGCTTATTCAGTTTAGAGTTTAGATTGTAGGCCTTGGACTGGGAGTACATAGTTAGCTGTTCACAATGTTAGCTGTTTACAATGTTGGTTGTTCATAATGTTAGCTGTTCACTACCCAGTATTCCCCATAACTTTGGAGGTTCATGAGCCACCCATACCGTGTGTGTGTGTGTGTGTGTGTGTGTGTGTGGCAACCAAAGAGTCTCATGGACTGGAGCCTGCATTGAGAGAAGATGTAGCACCTTGCTGTGTGACCAGACTTGCAGGCATAACTCAGTCTGACTTTGAAGTCTGAACCATATAGGTTACTGTCCCACTGGGCACACCACATCATTTCAATATGAAATTTGGGTAACATTTGGTGGAAATGTGGGTAATATTTTGTCTAGACATTAATCAATGGGATGTCAACCTTTATTCACCCACTCAAAAAGACATCCGGTGATTTGTTGAATTTCGGATGTGTTAGCACTATGCTATGAACCATCTAAAAGCACAACCAAATTACAATGGAAAAATAATATCAGATTTTTGGTTTAGTTGTCATCTAAATGTGTTATCACTTCACTTTCAATCATTTTTTATATTTTATTTCACCTTTATTTAACCAGGTAGGATAGTTGAGAACAAGTTCTCATTTGCAACTGCGACCTGGCCAAGATAAAGCAAAGCAGTGTGACACAGACAACAACACAGAGTTACACATGGAGTAAACAATAAACAAGCCAATAACACAAACAACTCAATGACACAGTAGAGAAAAGAAAGTCTATATACAGTGTGTGCAAAAGGCATGAGGAGGTAGGCAATAAATAGGCCATAGGAGTGAATAATTACAATTTAGCAGATTAACACTGGTGTGATAAATGAGCAGATGATGATGTGCAAGTAGAGATACTGGTGTGCAAAAGAGCAGAAAAGTAAATGAAATAAAAACAGTATGGGGATGAGGTAGGTAGATTGGGTGGGCTATTTACAAATGGACTTCACACTGTCTACAGCTGCAGTGATCGGTTAGCTGCTCAAATAGTTCACGTTTAAAATATCCAACTTCAGCGATTTTTGCAATTCGTTCCAGTCACTGGCAGCAGAGAACTGGAAGGAAAGGTGGTCAAATGAGGTGTTGGCTTTGGGGATGATCAGTGAGATATACCTGCTGGAACATGTGCTACGGGTGGGTGTTATCGTGACCAGTGAACTGAGATAAGGCGGAGCTTTACCTAGCATAGACTTATAGATGACCTGAAGCCAGTGGGTCTGGCGATGAATATGTAGCGAGGGCCAGCCGACTAGAGCATACAGGTCACAGTGGTGGGTGGTATACGGTGATTTGGTAACAAAACGGATGGCACTGTGACAGACTGCATCCAGTTTGCTGAGTAGAGTGTTGGAAGCTATTTTGTAGATGAAGTCGAGGATCGGTAGGATAGTCAGTTTTACTAGGGTAAGTTTGGCGGTGTGAGTGAAGGAGGCTTTGTTGCGAAATAGAAAGCCGATTCTAGATTTGATTTTGGATTGGAGATGTTTAATATGAGTCTGGAAGGAGAGTTTATAGTCTAGCCAGACACCTAGGTATAAAAGCAGGAGATGTATATTTTGTGCCAAAGACTTAGTCTGGCTTCCAGTTTGTCTAAAAATGTATAATTGATATGTTGGATTCATGTCTCCATTTCAACCAAAAGTATAAGTTAAGGAATAGGACTAAATCAAATCAAACCGTTATATGGTCAATTCATTATCCAACATATCAATTATTCATTTGTAGACAAAGTGGAATTAAAGCCAGATTTAGCCCTAGTTCAAACACCACTCTAAAACGTCCCTTTCTCACTGGAAGAGCGGGGATCGAGTGCCGTGCGCCTCGTCGGACTTCTGATAATAGTTCAGCAGCCTCTGCCACTCTTTCGGCGCAGTGCGGGTGAAGCACGACTCTGTTTCATGTGGCGCACCAGAGCAGTTCTTCCAATGTCGGAAGACATGGCAATACATACATATGTTAATTGCATGCAAATAAAGGAAGCTTCGCTACCACCACGGAGTCACAATCAGGGTCTCAGAATCGCAGGTGGAGGACTTCTGTGAGAGGTCGCTGTTATGCCTGAATTCGACCCAAAACCGACAAAAGATGTCGCTGCAGTGTTGAGCTGAGAAACCAATCCGTACGTCAAGCGAAGTTTATAACCGTGCCAGCCCGCTCTTAATTTCTACTCACTTCAACTCGTCATAAATTCGGCGCCTGGACGGTGCGTAAATCAGTGGCACAGATGGAACTATCCAAGCTGAAGATACCTCTCCTTCAAACGTTGATATCTGGTTGCAATGACAACCAAACATAATTCAATATCCAGTTTGTCTACACATGAATAATGTATATGTTGGATTTACATCTCCGTCTCAACCAAAGATAAAGCATAAAACTGGTCAATCTGGTCAAACTTTAAATGCACTTTAAATTATGTTTGATTTGATTTAGTGCTATGCTTTAACTTTTGGTTGAGTTGGAGATGTGAATCCAACATATTAATGATTAACTTGAAGATTACATTTGAAACCAACCAAAGCTTGAAACCATAAGTCTATACTGTATGAATGGTCTATTTGTAGTTGAACCGCGGGTTGAATTGAAACAGCTGTTGATGACTTGCAAATGCTATCTAGGAATAAATAGTATAATATTGATGATATGACTTATAAAGTATGGTTAAATTTGATTTGTTCTGTTTAAACCTGCTCGTTGGACTGACTTTGATAACAACAGTGCATATATTTAGTTATTTAGAGATTCAATAATCCTTCTCGTGATAGCACATTGGTAGTAGTCAGTGACAAATATCAAAACTAGCAGAGCTTGGGTAAAACTCTGGATGGGAGACCAGTAGGAGTTTATTGGATGGGCGACCAGTAGGAGCCCAGACTATTGTTTAGTTGTTGTTTTTTGATAGTGGATATAACATCGAAGATCTGACATTGTTTTAAAGGTACAAATTCAACATATTTTATACAAGGTTTGTCTATGTTGAAAGTGGTTTACAGTTATGACATAATCCTTCGGTTGAAATTCCATCTTCAAAACATGTTTACGTTGGTTACTTTTTTCAAATCCAATGTATTTTGCAGGTAGATCCACGTCACAATACATTTACAAATGACATTGAAACAACGTCGATTAAACCAGTTTCTGCCCAGTGGGATAATATGTCTCTACTCAACCTTGACTTTATTTGACTGCATGGATTTTGTAGCGAGATGGCCTCTATGGATCATACTCTCCGTGGATTATCTCCACTTTATCGTCAGACAAGAAATTCACAAATTCATTTTGATAAAAGTCAAGGCATGAGTGCACAACATTTAATAGTCTCGAGTACTTGTTCACCTGTGCATTAAAACAGACTACTCTTTCTTACAGCCAACAATATTAGATTTTACACAGTTATTTACGTGCGTAACTGTGCAAATGGTGAATAGTTTAGACTTGTCTATAAACCATTAATATGTAACCTTGTAAAATATTATTATAATTATAATAGACTAAACATTATCGTTATTATTATAATCACTGTTATTACTATCTTATATTATTGTTGTTGTTGTTACTGTTATTGGTACTACAGTACAGTATAACATGCACAAGATCCTCGATCACATTTAAATGTAATTCATTTGTTTAATTTATACTGCATATTTATGCTGCTTTGTGCGATAGGCCTATGCCATACATGAATGAATCGAATCTACTGCAACAGGTAGCCTAGATACATTATGTACAATAGATATCAATGAAGAGATACGACAACGTCACGTTTATTCGTAGCATGCTGCACTTTTCATTCAAGTTTCATCGTGGTACAAAAATCATGCAGCATCAGGTGCTTTCAAAAAGTGCAAAAACAGTAGGTTCAAATACCACCTTGTACGGTAGGCTACAGACCAAGCCGCGTGCATGCTTGGAACTGAACAAGAAAACACTATCTGAAGCAGTGATGGGGTTTGTTAAACATGCAAGATCCCAGCACCTTGAGTGTTTGCCCGACATGCTACTAAGAAACGGGACCAAGAAAAATATATTTTCAGAGAATTCCCACATCCAAAACATCCACAGCCTACTGTCAGAACTGGAAAGGGGGAAAAAAAACATAACATCTGCATGCGTAAAGTTGCTGACGAGTTAGTTGTGTTACTTGAACAATTATGAAATATCGACTTTTGCAAATAGAATTTGAGGTAACAACGTGTAAACACTTATATCACGAGTCCATTACTTTGTTCAAGTTGACAGTCAAAAACAAAACCATATCCAACAGCCAATGCGTAAACAACGATGCATTCCTTGTCCTCCTTGAACTTTTGATGTGAGGAATTGTCCGCGCTTGACTGCAATTGCAGTCTTTATTGGCAAACATATTTCGTAAGGAAATCAAACGCATTGCATATCAGCGTGCCACCCAAAAGACAGCGTGGTGAGGCTATGGGTCCGTGGCGCGCTGCTTACACACCATTCTCCATCCCGGCGCCAGAGACTAGCTGAGTCCTATCATCCCCGGCGCCTCTATGTCTTTGGAAGGTCTCCGGTCCTTCACCATAAAGTTAATCATACTCTCTGATTTGATCATGAGGTTGCAGCCGAGGAAAAAGATACCAAACATGACGGTGAGCGACAGTACGCACAGAACGGCGATCTGTACGACGCGACTGATGAAGAGTTTCCGCTCGTCCGGAGGTAGCGCCAGCGAGCCGCCGTCACTGGTTGCCACGTCGGTGGTGTTGCAGCAGTTCGCCAGAGTACCAGCGAGGATTTGGCTCCTGTTGAATAGTACGCCCTGGGCTTGGTCGAAGAAGGAGCTGTTCATGTCTCCGTGGATGTCAATCTGACAGCGCTTGGCAGATATGGGCGCACGCGGTTCCACAGACACACACTCACGGCAAAAAACTGGCTCGCAGTTTCAATTTGCGTCATGTGACTGGGAAAACAAACCAAAGTAAAAACCAAATGAGAAATGTATAACCTTCTTTTAAATTCGATAATAGCAGCACGGCCAAAAGCTGATATGTAGGTGCGTGTCAGCGGAGAGAAACTATCCCAACCCTAACCAGATGCCCTATTCAGCATCATACTTGCGAGTCAAAGTAATAAACTGAACATAACTTCTACGTAGCTCGAACCTCTCAAGCGGGTCCCCTTGGACATCTCGAAGGAGGTGTAAATCTGTACGTAAGACTGCCCTGCATGCGCACATGTGCCCGCTTTCATGCCAAGTCTCTCGTGCATTTTAAAGAGATGATGAGTTCCGCTCTCCATGAGGGGAGGTGGGCGGGCGTGCGGGTGCGGAGAGTAGACAATTGAACGATTTATGCAACCCTCATCGACTGTCAGTGACAGGCAGTTATATGGAGTGTTATTATTACAATATGTAATCAAAGGCATAAGGAATGGTTATGGTCTGTCACCACCACTTAAGAACTCCCATTAGATGATTTCTGATGGATGTAGAATGTGGCAATGCTTTGTAACCTTAATTACGGTAGATGAATGTATCAATCTCTACAACACTTTGCTCACTCTGCATTTCTTCCCGAAGTGCCAACATTCTCATATCCACTGCATAATAAAACGGGAGGCATAACAACAAAGGAGGGTTCTGAAAAGAAACCCGAGGTACTGTACAGTTCAGTTCTGCACTCATCCTCCAAATGCCACCGTGACAGTACAACCTTGAGCACAGTCATAGAGAGACACATTTCTCCATCTCTCAACTTGATTTGAGAGATGGAGAAATGTAATCAAGTTGATCAATCTGGGCAAACTTTTCAGCAGAGAAGTCTATTTCCACTCCTCCTCTCTCTCCATACTTTCCCCGTGTGTGTAGACCGCCAGTGCTATTTTCGCTGAGATTAACTTGCTGGGTAGCAGCCTCTCTCGGTTTTATTAACATGCCTTATTCAAATATCAGTTTCTCTCTCAAGTCAACAGTCAAGCTATTTCAGCCAACCCCCTGACGAAAAGTAAGATCTCTGCAGCACTATACGGCACTGTACTATTCGTACTGTAGCCTATACCTGTCAACCTATACCTGTCAACGAGATGCGCAGGTTTATATGCTCTGACAAATTGAAAGCAACCATAATCACCATCATCTACATGCAGATTGAAGATTGGGTATGAGAGCTTATTGCCTTTGCCTCCTATGGACTCAACCTTATCAACCATGCCTTTTGTATTGAAAACCGTATATGTGCCCTAGTGATAGGCTATATGATTGGCTATAGTAGTTACTGAAAGAGTATCCAAGGCTCACATTATGCATATCTTCAGTGGTTTGTAAGGACTTTTTCCCTTCCCAATTTGGCTTTCGGTGTTGAGCTCGTGTCAAGATAGAGGACCTCACAAGGAGCCTTAATGTTATGGCTGCAATCCCGTTAACGGGATAATTGTCATCAACAACTGCTGAATTGCATTGCGCCACATTCAATGAATATTACAAAAAATATTTATATTCATGAAATCACAAGTGCAATATAGGAAAACACAGTCTAGCCTATTGTTAATCCACCTGTAGTGTCAGATTTTGAAAATATGCTTTACAGCGAAAGCAATCCAAGCGTTTGTAAGTTTATCAATCAATGGACAAAACATTATGTACACTTAGCAAGTAGCTTGGTCACAAATCAGATAAGCAATCAAATTAATTGTTTACCTTTGATCTTCGGATGTTTTCACTCACGAGACTCCCAGTTGCACAATAAATGTTCCTTTTGTTCCATAAAGATTATTTTTATATGCAAAATACCTCCGTCTGTTTGGCGCGTTATGTTCAGAAATCCACAGGAAAGAGCGGTGACGACAACGCAGACAAATTCCAAATACTTTCCGTAATGTCAACAGAAACATGTCAAAGGTTTTTTTATAATCAATCCTCAGGTTGTTTTTAAAATATATAATCGATAATATATCAACCGCAAATGTCTTTAACAGTAGGAGAGGGAAAAACAATGGCTGTCCAAACTCTGTTGCTCGAGCAAAACTCATGCGACCACTTGAGGCGACGTTATCTTTCTGGCTCATTTTTCTAAATAAAAGCCTGAAACTGTCTGAAGACTGACACCTTGAGGAATCGATAGGAAAAGGAATCTGGTTGATATCCCTTTAAATGGAGCAAAGGGAGGCTATGGAACATGGCGTTTTCAAAATAGAAGCCACTTCCTGGTTTGATTTTCCTCAGGGTTTCGCCTGCAATATCAGTTCTGTTATACTCACAGACAATATTTGACTGTTTTGGAAACTTTAGAGTTTTCTATCCAATACTAATAATAACATGCATATATTAGCAACTGAGACTGAGGAGCTGGCCGTTTACAATGGGCACCTTTTCATCCAAGCTACTCAGTACTGCCCCTGAAGCCATAAGAAGTTAAAGAGGCAAATTGTAACTGCTCATATTCTTCCTCTCATGATGATCACCTGCTACAGTAATATTATTCTCCTGCTTCCATTACCATCTGTTATCTTTAGTACCATCAAGCCCTCTTTAATGGCTAAACGGGGAACTGTATTCTCATAGGTCCTTATCTCTGGCCTCAACAATGACTTTGAGTGTAGAGAACATTGACTTGGAACAGAAGTGATATCATTCTGAGTAATAAACAGTATTTCTCATCATAGACCAGACCACTACTATTATTCACATGGAACCTCCACGGTTCCGTATTTCTTATATTTGAACAGGAGTATTATAATAACCTTACTGTCATTTATGCTTGTCCTGTCCCTGGGCATTGTAGAGTAGGCTATTATATGAAGAAGCAATGGCACCAACGTTATGGGTGAGCAGGTGTAGGCTATGATGATGCTTTCAAAAAAAAATACTCCCTCAGATAATGTGAGAGAATATTAAAGCCCCCAGACCTAATATTCTGTTTATCTGCTCAACAAAGCCTTTGAAAGCCAATTGAGGATGCTCACGATATGTCTGGTTATAAGCGGCTTTAGGCTGCGAACTGACAAGCGTGTGTACAAACAACGATTAGCTGTTTACACATATTTAATTACACTTCTAGGGGGTCAATTACAGTTGATTTATCACTGTATAATAACTGGAGATCAAAACTAAGTGTTTTGGTGTCCACCAAGCTGGAATAATCCTATTAGCTTTTCTCTTTTCGATCAGGGACTTGTAAATGACAACAGTTGGTGCTATCAACTAATGCTGTGTAGATGTCATTCTGTTCATTCATTTAATAGTGTATTGTAATTATAGAAACAGACATGGATTTAAATGTCGATTTCCTTTGTAAATACAGCCTGCCTCCCCGTTAACGATAAAGCACACAGTCGTCTATTTATGAAACAATAAACTGCAGCCCACGCAAAGTTAAATACGGTTACAGTACAAAGTACAGCCAGGGAATTTCATTCCTGAATCAAAGTGAAGAGAAAGTTCTTGAATGAAAAGTCTGTTACTTTGGAACATTTTGATGTGAAGCTGCTTTACAAAAGACTCGTTCCCAACGTTTCAGCAGACTTTGAAGTCAATGAATGATATTTGTCTTTCATTTTTGCTGCATACAACCTGTTGGTTAAAACTGAGGCTTATATTGTGGAATACAGACGTTATAGTTTCGGAGAAGCAGCACGTTCTTTTTGGTCAATTATCGACATCATTAGTGACACTAGAGGCAATACAGAACTCAACACAGGTCACAGGTGGCATGAGCTCATTATTATTTCATATCATGACACACAGCATGTAGGCCTGTGTATAAAAATATAAATAGATATGGAAAGTACATATAGACATGTATGTGTGTCCAAAGACTTGTTCCTTAGCAACAGTAGACCTGTGAGCATAGAGATAGATGTCTGGTAAAGTTATTTTGGTTGAGAAGAGGGAGGGAGGGAAGAAGAGAGGGGGAGAGTGAGAGAGAGATGGGGTGCCTGGACGAAGGAGAAGGCAAAACGCTTCCACTTAGCACAGGGGAATTGGCAGCCTAGCAACACAAACTAAGTAAAGACATCCCCTAGCAACACGCAGGGGTTTAGCCCTTACCTCCCTCCTCCCCTTCCACCTCCACCCATGTCTTTAGAGGCCTTCACACACGGCATGGCAGCATCTGAACACAGCAGAGTAGAAGCCCACACCCTCCACCCCAACCCCTTCATCTCCACATCCCTTCTCCAGAGGTGCAGCTGGGGGCATACTTCTTAGGATGTTGATCAAGTTCAATTAGTCTAATAGATTACCTACAGCCAGGGCTTCATTAGATGAACAAAGTGTGTGTGTGCGACGGGCATGTTAGTGAGTGGAGGTCAAGATTCAATGAGAGAGTGAGGGGATTAACCAGCAGGAAACACACATAAACAGAGAGAAGGTTAGGGAGTATAGAAGAGAGAAAGAGAGACCGAGAGAGAAACAGAGAGAGCGAGGCCATGTCTGGGGTTGTGGGCACTGTCACCTGTGGGACAGTTAATCACATAGAGCTAAATGTAGTCATTAGTTCCCCTCTGACAGAGACTCCAGGTACACAGCAGCAGAGTGTTTCTGACCACTCCACTCAACAACCCCTTAACAGGCTGCATCCATTAGTCATTCAAGTTGTTTCAGGGAGATAATGGCTTCATTGCCTTAATTTGTTTTAGCGTTGTCCTGTGTGTGTGTGTGTGTGTGTGTGTGTGTGTGTGTGTGTGTGTGTGTGTGTGTGTGTGTGTATACATGTATGTGTGTGCGCACCCATTTGTTTGAGTGAGCGCATCTGTTTGTGTGTTTGAGGGCAGTGAATTTGAATTGCATTGCCTTAATTGAATTAACTTGCTTTTTCTGCCTCCTATCTCCAGGGAAAACGTCTCCCACACTTCCCTCATTGAAGATTCTCCTGGCCTAAACATATTGGCAGATCTACACATCCCTCATTAAACGTTCTAACTCTATTCCTCTCCTTCTTTCGCCCCCTCTTTCTCTCGCCCCCTCTTTCTCTCGCCCCCTCTTTCTCTCGCCCCCTCTTTCTCTCGCCCCCTCTTTCTCTCGCCCCCTGTTTCTCTCGCCCCCTGTTTCTCTCGCCCCCTGTTTCTCTCGCCCCCTCATTCTCTCGCCCCCTCTTTCTCTCGCCCCCTCTTTCTCTCGCCCCCTCTTTCTCTCGCCACCTCTCCCCCTTCCACCATATCTTATTCTCCGCTCTCCCTCCCCCTCTCTCTTTGTCTCCGGCTTTCTGTGTTACACAGCAGGCTATGAAACAACCCCATTGTGCCAAAGAGTGCTTTTAAAAAGAGCCCGTGGAAGAAAAATGCTCACCCTCTCTTTATCCCTCTATCCCTTTCTCCCCTCCGTCAAATGCCAGTTAAGAGTCTTTCTTTCCCTATAAGTTCTCGTTTGAGTTGCTCTTTACCTAGGGACACCTGTTGAGGAGAGGAGCAGTGCTCTCCGAGCCAGAGAGGCAGGGGGCCAGCGGGTCAGGAGGCACAGCGTCACAACACAAACAACATGTCCGCCATGAGAAGAGCTAGGCCACATCTCGTAAGGTAAACCCCAATGAGATATAGACTACCTGAGTTGCAACAAATCCCAGGTGGACCCCTCTTACATAATGAGGTGGTCTTCATTATATCAGACCCAGTGAAAAGGAAAGGGGTGACGTGGTGATGGTTGGTTATCCAAACACTGATATTGGCAGAGTGATTGCATTCTCAGACTCAGTGAAAAGCTTGACAATGTGCTCTATGGAGCATAGGCAGAGGTCAAGACCATCTCCTGCCCCCCCCCCCCCCCCCCCCCCCAATGATCCAGCTCAATGTCTTAATTGGGTGCCATCTGACCCCCTCTTTAGCTCTTTACCAGTACAATGTGAGCCATGGAGCATTATCCCCCACCCACAGCCAGGAGCAATCAGAGCCTAATGCAAGCACACTGCCTGCCTTCCTGGGTATTACAGCTTATCTATTTCTCTTTTTCTATCACCCCACCTCGCCGCAATTCCAGAACACTGGCTGGTGGCAGTAGCTTAGCAACCAGCGAGACAGAGAGAATAACGGTATAGAGGGAGAGGGACAGTGATTCAATAAATGGACAAGCTTAGAGGCAGAGAGAGAGGGAGAGACAGAGACATTGTCTGCCCCCCCCCCTCGTTGTTATCCCCCTCCTGCACTTTTAGAGGTACACAATTTCTCTCCTGCTCCATCACTCCACAATGGACAAGCCTGGGAGGGCCACTAAACAGGTCAGGTTCAGATAAAGGAAGAATGGATCAAACAGGACTACTGAATCCTTCTCTAAAGAAGAGATGGCAGATAATGGATGTAAATAGTCCAGCCTACATGCCCACATACACAACAAGCTAAATATGCTCAAAGCCCTGTAAAGCCTTATCTGAAAATTAAACAAAGATGCATACGACAACGTTTAAACACCTTTCTCTGCATTGTTATAACAGTGTATTGTTTTTGACAATACGTTTTGTATTTCTATACATTTTTTATTTCATGAGTCTTATTTTCATTTCATACATTTGTTTAGTTTATATATAAATGTATTCATTCATTTATTTCAGTTTTTTTTTTGTTGGGGGGGGGGGGGTATTGTCGAATAGACTTCAAAAGATTAGCAGGCAATTTGAATGTCTTGAATCACACATGCTTGCTACCATTATAGTGACAGACATATCTATGCCACTGACACGTGGAGAATATTCTTTAATATAATGCATATCCACACTCTCGTCTATATATTATGTCGTACAGTTACGTTTCTATACAGTAGCCTAAACGTGTATGTCAGAGCCTCTGAATCATAATCAGCATTGCATTTTGCAAGAATGAGGAAAAGCATTCTAATTGGTGATCCACTGGTTTGAGATCAGGCTACTAATACAGGAGGTGGAGCAGGCAGAGAAAGTCAAGCAGTCAGTCCTAACCCGTCTCTCCAACATGGGAACTTTTTTAGACCGTCTATGGATATTTTCTGGTTTATTATTAGCTTCTTCTGAAGTTCTTGGTAAGTATTTTCTTTTTAATTTAATAATTTGTATGTAATACGTTTTCCTCTGCCATTCTAAAATAAATTTTCTATTCTAGAACGCCGGCTAGAATTTTAATCATACTTTTGTTTTGTCCTAAGTTTTTAATAAATAATACGTCTTAAGTTCCAGGAAAACTCACCAAACGATAGTTTTTTTAAACAATTTTATTTGCTAAAACAATAAACTTATGGCACTGTATTGCGCTACCGGAATTGAACATTGGGCATGTTAATTCCTTAGAAGGGTTCGCTAATTCGCGAGACGTTGTGCCAGAGTGCGCTCATATTTGTACAGGCCACACCTTTGCATCATAAGATAACACTTTCACATAGTATTTGTTTTGGCCTCCTGTTCTTATAGAAACAGTGCTATATAGACAAGCGATCACTTCAACACGAACAATAGCCTAATAATAATAATAATAATAATAATAATAATAATAATAATAATAATAATAGAAAACGATATCTAACACATAATTAAACCTCAACACATAAAACAGACAACGCGTATACATCTCATAGAAAAAAATATATGATATGACTTGCAATCAGGTTTTAATAACCAACTGTTGCAAGACGTAATATTTAACATCAGAGACTTATTGAGCAGCGTCAACATGACACATTGTAGCGTCGTACAGTGTTGGAAATTCCTGCCTCTTTCACTAGCATCGAATTGCCTGCATGACAGCTGTTTTACAAAACACCGTGCGTGACAGCACAGGCTTGAGTAGCAAGCAGTATGGCGTAACAGAAGAGGAGAGAAGTAGAGCCTGGGGCAGAGAGGAAGCAGAGGAGAAGGAACCAGGAGAGAGAGAAATGAAAGTGTGTGGTAGAGATACGGAACCGTCTGTGGCCCAACTAACTACTGAAGTAGTGAGAAAAGTTGAAGTGTCGTTTAAATGCAGAGTCAGTGTGGAGAAACGTCATGAGACACAATTACTGGGCAAAACAGCAAGTAGAATAACATTGTCAGAAACACTCAAAAGCTAATAAAGAATCAATCTAAAAGTGTCCATACAGTACATAGCATACGTATATGATTCCTATTCAAGTGTCCATATATAGCTTCTTTGATTCCCACTACTGGACCTCATACCGATTCACTCATGTTTCTGTTGGTGTGTACTTCAGGCTCAAACATCTGCACGTCTCGAGGGGTGAGCACCTGCAGACAGTGTTTGGCTATCCACCCTAGCTGTGCTTGGTGCTTTAAGGAAGTAAGTATACCCCTGGGAGACTAAGTACAAAAAGTGCTGTAATTTCTAAATGGCTCACCCTATATGGATGAAAATACCCTCAACTTAAAGTTGACATGCTGCACTTTAATACCATAGTCATTGCATCATTTCAAATCCAAAGTTCTGGAGTACAGAGTCAAAACAACAAAAAATGTGTCACTGTCCAAAAACTGTATTAATCTACTGAACCCCCCCTTCCATTGTATTGCATTTAGATGCACTTTTTTAAATTGATCTCTGTCCCTTTACTGGTTGTCTCATTGGGAAGTGTTACTCTCACCAGTGTGTGTGTTGTCTTCCTGGGGTCAGGAGTTTGGCCAAGGGGGCTCCAGTGTGTCCCGTTGTGACCTGAAGCAGAACCTGTTGGATGGGGGTTGTACGAAGGGGGGGCTAGAGTTCCCCTTCAGTACCCTCAGTGTGCAAGAAAACACGCCCCTCAGTGACAAGGCATCGGGGGCTGCTGACGACGTCACCCAGATCAGACCCCAGAAACTCAGCCTCACTCTGCGACCAGGTACACTAACACAGCATAGGCTTACATACAAACACCCTTATACACTGGCTTCACAACTCATCTAAAGTACATTGAAGTACATCTTTCGCCTCTCCTCTCTCACAAATTCAAACACCTCCTTTTTATCCTTTGTACCCTACCTGATTTTGACCTCTCTCTCTCAGATGATGCCAGGCGTTTCACAGTGACAGTGAAACAGGTGGAGGACTACCCAGTTGACCTGTACTATCTGATGGACCTCTCCTACTCCATGAGGGACGACTTGGCCCGCCTGCGCTCCCTGGGCAACCAGCTGGCTGCAGCCATGGGCCGCACCACCAGCAACCTGCGTATGGGCTTTGGGGCCTTTGTGGACAAGCCCCTGTCCCCATATATGTACACCTACCCTGAGGAAGCCGTCAGTAACCCTTGCTATGGGTGAGTGGGGGGTGGAGGGGACAGAGAGGTGGAGGAGGAGGAGGAGATTGTTCAGAGTGGAAGATTTTGATTCTGAAAAAGGTTGATATTCTGTGTTGAAGCTCAAACTTCCTCAGGATGTGTCTTTGTAATGTATTTATCTTTCTTTCTCTGTCTCTCGCCACCTTTTTTTTGTCAATTTCCTGTTTTCGGCATGGCATGGGGTGTGATGTGTAGGATCCAGACGCGGTGCCTGCCTCAGTTTGGCTACAAGCACGTGCTGTCTCTGACCAAGCAGGTGGAGCGCTTCACCGAGGAGGTGGCGAAGCAGCAGGTGTCTCGTAACAGAGACTCTCCAGAGGGAGGCTTTGACGCGGTCATACAGGCAGTGGTGTGCAAGGTGATACAGTTGATGTCTGAAGTTTGCATACACCTTAGCTAAATACATTTAAACTCAGTTTTTCACAATTCCTGACATTTAATCCTAGTAAAAATTATTCCCTGTCTTAGGTCAGTTAGGATCACCACTTTATTTTAAGAATGTGAAATGTCAGAATAATAGTAGAGAATGATTTAGTTCAGTTTTGATTTCTTTCATCACATTCCCAGTGGGTCAGAAGTTAACATACACTCAATTGGTATTTGGTAGCATTGCCTTTAAATGGTTAAACCTGGGTCAAACATTTCAGGTAGCCATCCCACAATAAGTTGGACCATTCCTCCTGACAGAGCTGGTGTAACTGAGTCAGGTTTGTAGGCCTCCTTACTTGCACACGCTTTTTCAGTTCTGCCCACAAATTTTCTATAGGATTGAGGTCAGGGATTTGTGATGGCCACTCCAATACCTTGGCTTTGTTGTCCTTAAGCCACTTTTCACAACTTTGGAAGTATGCTTGGGGTCATTGTCCATTTGGAAGACCCATTTGTGACCAAGCTTTAACTTCCTGACGGATGTCTTGAGATGTTGCTTCAATATATCCACCAAATTTTCCTCCCTCATGATGCCATCTATTTTGTGAAGTGCACCAATCCCTCCTGCTGCAAAGCACTCCCACAACATGATGCTGCCACCCCCGTGCTTCACGGTTGGGATGGTGTTCTTTGGCTTGCAAGCCTCCCCCTTTTTCCTCCAAACATAACAATGGTCATTATGGCCAAACAGTTCCATTTTTGTGCATTAGACCAGAGGACATTTCTCCAAAAAGTATGCTCTTTGTCCCCATGTGCAGTTTCAAACCGTAGTCTGGCTTTTTTATGGCGATTTTGGAGCAGTGGCTTCTTACTTGCTGAACCACACTTGTGGAGGTCTACAATTTTCTTTATGAGGTCTTGGCTGATTTCTTTTGATTTTCCCATGATGTCAAGCAAAGAGGCACCGAGTTTGAAGGTAGGCCTTGAAATACATCAACAGGTACACCTCCAATTGACTCAAATTATGTCAATTAGCCTATCAGAAGCTTCTAAAGCCATGACATCATTTTATGGAATTTTCCAAGCTGTTTAATGGCACAGTCAACTTAGTGTATGTAAACTTCTGACCCACTGGAATTGTGATACAGTGAATTATAAGTGAAATAATCTGTCTGTAAACAATTGTTGGAAAAATGACTTGTGTCAAGCCCAAAGTAGATGTCCTAACCAACTTGCCAAAACTATAGTTTGTTAACAAGAAATTTGTAGAGTGGTTGAAAACAAGTTTTAATGACTCCAACATCAGTGTATGTAAACCCCTGACTTCAACTGTAAATACACACGCGTGTACGCACACTCCTAGAGACATACACACACACACACACACACACACACACACACACAGTGGTTTAGAAAACAGCACACAAACTTGAATACATACCGTTTCTCTTCTCTCCTCTTCTTTCCCTCTTCTCTCCCTCCCTCTGTCACTAGGACAAGATAGGCTGGCGTGGGGATGCCTCCCACCTGTTGGTGTTCACTACCGACGCTACGACACACATAGCCCTGGACGGACGGCTGGCTGGTCTAGTGCAGCCCAATGATGGACAGTGTCACATCGACAGAGACAACAACTATGACAAGTCGTCAATCCTGGTGAGTGGTGTGTGTCAGGGAGTTTGTGTTGGAGTTCTATTCGTCTGTTATCACAAGAGAAACCTAATGATAACGACGGTCTCCTCCTTCAGGACTACCCATCTCTGGCTCTGATCACAGAGAAGATGTCTGAGAACAACATCAACCTCATTTTCGCTGTGACCAACAATGTGATGCCCCTCTACCAGGTGAGTACACCTGACTGTTACCAGGGTCACCGGGGTTACTAGGTGTAGGGTCATGGTACAATACCGATTATGCCCCCTTGGAACCTCTTTCCTCAGAACTACAGCCAGCTGATTCCTGGCACCACGGTTGGAACGCTGTCGGATGACTCTGGGAATGTGATCCAACTCATCCTGGATGCTTACGAGGTAAGAGACAGCCGTATATATGAGAATTGGGTTTTGATTTCAATCACGCCCAGTCATGCCCACTTTACCATTAACGCGAGTTGGTAACAACTAGGGGAGAATTGTCATGCACTGAGAAACAGCCGTGCTGAGTGCGCTCTATCCAATCGTAGCAGCAGAATCAGCCTACAGCCCGGCCATTTACAGACAACAGAACTACCCATTAGCATGCAGCGCCTCATAGCCAATGTTATGTTGAAAGGACAGGAGCAAACATCACCAACACAACAGTCCTAAAAAATACAGGTACTCTAGAAAGCAGGAAAGGCCTTGAGCTGGTCATGCTGCGTCATGCGTTGCTAAACCATTCGGCACGTACATTGGCTGTTTGAGATATTTCAAGAGGAACACACAACATTAGTGAACATAACGCTCCCACTTCAAACTCTCATTGCTTCTAGCATTTCTTAATGAGGACGTGGAAAGCGAGGCTAAAAGGAGTGAGTTCAGCCCCCCTTAAATTCTCAAACAGTCTATTTGACTTCCCACAATCCCATGCGTGACAGATAGAACACTGTATATACACACTGTATCCATTTCCACAGAGACTAAGAGTAGAGGTTTTCTGAATCATTTATGTTTCTGATTGAGTTCTTTCTGACCTCTGCCCATTGACCCCTGACCTGTGGAGTAGAGGATCCGTTCCAAGGTGGAATTGGAGTTGCTGGGTGTTCCAGAGGAGCTGAATCTGTCCTTCAACGCCACCTGCCTCAACGGAGAGCTCATCCAGGGACTCAAGTCCTGCTCCGGACTTAAGATCGGAGACACAGTCAGTACCTGTACCACTCACCATCTGGATGATAAATGCTGGCCTAGTGTCAGATCTTAGGTATAGGAATAATGCTCTGTTCTTACTGCGCAGTTCAAATGTAACCTGCTGTATCACACACACCTTTCCCCCCAGGTGTCGTTCAGTGTGGAGGCAAGGTTACGCGGTTGCCCTAAGGAGAAGAACCATACCTTCACCATTAAACCCGTGGGCTTCAAGGACGCCCTGGAGGTTACGGTCCACTTCGCCTGCGGGTGTGACTGTGAGGCCACAGCCCAGCCCGAGAGCCCTCTCTGTAACCAGGGAAATGGGACCTACGAGTGTGGTGTGTGCCAGTGTCACCCGGGGCGCCTGGGAGACCGCTGTGAGTGTGCCGACGGGGACTACAGGCCCTCAGACCAGGGCAACTGCAGCCCCAAACCTGATGACCCCATCTGCAGTGGGAGGGGCAACTGTGTGTGTGGCCAATGCTCCTGCCACACTAGTGGCTTTGGAAAGGTGTGGGGCAAGTACTGCGAATGTGACGACTTCAACTGCCTGCGCTTCAAAGGAGAGATCTGTTCAGGTGAGTGGATAGACCACTGTGGTGTCTGTCAAGGAGACAGCGATGTTTTCTTTTTTTTTACCCCTTTTTCTCCCCAATTTCGTGGTATCCAATTGGTAGTTATACAGTCTTGTCCCATCGCTGCAACTCCCATACCGACTTGGGAGAGGCGAAGGTCGAGAGCCGTGCATCCTCCGAAACACGACCCAGTCAAGCCGCACTGCTTCTTGACACAATGCCCGCTTAATAACCCGGAAGCCAGCCGCACCAATGTGTCGGAGGAAACATCGTACACCTGGCGACCGTGTCAGCGTGCATGCGCCCGGCCTGTCACAGGAGTCGCTAGAGCATGATGGGACAAGGACATCCTGGCCGGCCAAAACCTCCCCTAACCCGGACGGCACTGGGCCAATTGTGCACCGCCTCATGGGTCTCCCGGTCGGCTGCGACAGAGCCCAGACTCGAAACAGAATCTCTACTGGCACAGCTAGCACTGCGATGCAGTGCCTTAGACCCCTGCACCACTTGGGAGGCCCCGAGTTGGTTTATTTTACTACATGTTCCTTTTTGCTGAGTTTTGAAGCTTAACTCATCAACACACGTTGTTTTTGTAACATTCCTTGTCTGTGTTTGCTTTAGGGTTAGGTTTTTTGGCAGACTTATGGTTTTAGCAGGATAGAGGGGATTTCCCTCTACAATGCCTCAGTTGACCCTTATCCAGTACTTTCTCTTTTCCGGTTAATTTAACCCAGTCGATGATTAGCTTGGCTTTAATCGTAGTTGATCCATTGTTACCACAGTTTCTTTGTTGTTCTTGCCACGGTATATGGCATTAACTATGTGAACCCTTTGGAAATACCTGGATTTCTGCATAAAATGGTCATACAATTTGATCAGAAAATTAATCTAGGTCACAACAATAGACAAACACAGTCTGATTAAACTAATAACACACAAACAATTATACATTTTCATGCCTTTATTGAACACACCGTGTAAACATTCACAGTGCAGGTTGGAAAAAGAATGTGAACCCTTGGATTTAATAACTGGTTGACCCTCCGTTGGCAGAAATAACCTCAACTGAACTTTTTCTGTGGTTGTGGATCAGACCTGCACAACGGTCAGGAGGAATTTTGGACCGTTCCTCTTTACAAAACTGTTTCAGTTCAGCAATATTCTTGGGATGTCTGATGTGACCTACTCTCTTGGGTTATGCCACAGCATCTCAATCGGGTTGAGGTCAGTACTGGGCCACTCCAGAAGGCGTATTTTCTTCTGTTGAAGCCATTCTACTGTTGATTTACTTCTGTGTTTTGGGTCGTTGTCCTGTTGCGTCACCCAACTTCTGTTGAGCTTCAATTGCCGGACAGATAGCCTAACATTCTCCTGCAAAATGTCTTGAGAAACTTGCGAATTCATTTTTCCATTGATGATAACAAGCTGTCCATGCCCTGAGGCAGCAAAGCAGCCCCAAACCATGATGCTCCCTCCACCATACTTTACAGTTGGGTGTTGGTGTAATGTGCCTTTTCTTGCCACACATAGTGTTGTGTTCCTTCCAAACAACTCAACTGTAGTTTAATCTGTCCACAGAATACTTTGCCAGTAGTGCTGTGGAACATCCAGGTGCACTTTTGCAAACTTCAGACGTGCATTAATGTTTTTTTTGGACAGCAGTGGCTTCTTCCGTGGTGTCCTTCCATGAACACCATTCTTGTTTAGTGTTTTACGTATCGTAGACTCATCAACAGAGATGTTAGCATGTTCCAGAGATTTCTGTAAGTCTTTAGCTGACACTCTAGGATTCTTCTTAACCTCATTGAGCATTTTGCGCTGTGCTCTTGCAGTCATCTTTGCAGGACGGCCACTCCTAGGGAGAGTGGCAACAGTGCTGAACTTTCTCCATTTATAGACAATTTGTTTTACCGTGGACTGATGAACATAAAGGCTTTTAGAGATACTTTCCAGCTTTATGCATGTCACCAATTCGTAATCTTAGGTCTTCTGAGATCTATTTTGTTCGAGGCATGGCTCACATCAGGCAATTCTTCTTGTTAATAGCAAACTCCAATTTTGTGAGTTTTTATAGGGCAGGGCAGCTCTAACCAACATCTCCAATCTCGTCTCATTGATTGGACTCCAGGTTAGCCGACTCCTGACTCCAATTAACTTTTGGAGAAGTCATTTGCCTAGGGGTTCACATTTTTTCCAACCTACACTGTGAATGATTAAATGATGTATTCAATATAGACAAGAAAAATACAATAATTTGTGTGTTATCAGTTTAAGCACACTATGTGTATCTATTGTTGTGACTTAGATGAAGATCAGGTCAAATTTGATGACCAATTTGTGCCGAAATCCAGGTAATTCCAAAGGGTTCACATACTTTTTCTTGCCGCTGTAAATAGTAGATAAATACCGGCTTAAACCAGGCTGTAAAATAAGGTGTTACCCCACATTCTTATTATATGCCATATACTGAACGTTGTTGGCTTTGAAATAGACCAAGACTACACAATGTTATGTAGACTTAAACAGAGAATGCAGTGGTTCACCATTGGTCGATGTCTTTGACCTTTAACATTTGCTCAAATCCACGATGCTTACTGTACTGTAGCTCCAATGGATATACCTCGGGTGAAAACATTTGAAGGAAACGGAACATGTTTACAATATACTTACTCACGAGAAGAAGTTATTCAGATTATTCAAATCAAAACCACGTCTTCTCCCATGATCATTTTAGCATATTTAGCATAGTAAACGAGCTCACAGCACTCACTGACTCTATCAATCTTCTAACCACTCTTGGGAATGAAGTATGAGGTGTCATCGCTGATCATCTCTCCCTACTGCATGCCTGCACAAGCACACCTGTTGCAAAATCAAAGTAGAAGCATTGTAATAAGTCCTGTCATTGGATAATTGAATGTTGCTGCGTAGCAGATGAGTCATGGTGCCGTTGCTGCGTTTATATACAGTGACATTCAAGAGTTTGGACATACCTACTCATTCCAGGGGTTTTCTTTATTTTCTAAAACTATTTTCTACATTGTAGAATAATAGTGAAGACATCAAAACTATGAAATAACACACATGGAATCATGTAGTAACCAAAAAAAAGTGTTTGAGATTTGAATTTGAGATTCTTCAAAGTAGAGGCCCTTTGTCTTCATGACAGCTTAGCACACTCTTGGAATTCTCTCAACAAGCTTCATGAGGTAGTCACCTGGAATGAATTTAAATTAAACAGGTCTGCCGTATTTAAAGTTAATTTGTGGAATTTCTTTCCTTCTTAATGAGTTTGAGCCAATCAGTTGTGTTGTGACAAGGTAGGGGTGGTATACAGAAGATAGCCCTATTTGGTAAAAGACCAAGTCCGTATTATGGCAAGAACAGCTCAAATAAGAGAAACGACAGTCCATCATTACTTTAAGACATAAAGGTCAGACAATCTGGAACATTTCAAGAAAGTTTAAAGTTTCTCCAAGTGCAGTCGCAAAAACCATTAAGCGATATTATGAAACTGGCTCTCATGAATACCGCCACAGGAAAGGAAGATCCAGAGTTACCTCTGCTGCAGAGAATAAGTCCATTATAGTTAACTGCATCTCAGATTGCAGCTCAAGTAACAGGCACATCTCAACATCAACTGTTCAGAGGAGACTGCATGAATCAGGCCTTCATGGTCGAACTGCTGCAAAGATGCACTACTAAAGGACACCAATAAGAAGAAGAGACTTGCTTGGGCCAAGAAACACGAGCAATGGACATTAGACTGGTGGAAATCTGTCCTTTGGTCTGATGAGTCCAAATGTGAGATTTTTGGTACCAACCACCATGTCTTTGTGAGACGCAGAGTAGGTGAACTGATGATATCCGCATGTGTGGTTCCCACCATGAAGCATGGAGGAGGTGTGATGGTGCTTTGCTGATGACACTGTCTGATTTATTTAGGATTCAAATCAAACTTAACCCGCAATGGCTACCACAGCATTCTGCAGCTAAACGCCATCCCATCTGGTTTGCGCTTAGTGGGACTATCATTTGTTTTTCAACAGGACAATGACCCAACACACCTCCAGGCTGTGTAAGGGCTATTTGACCAAGAAGGAGAGTGATGGAGTGCTGCATCAGATGACCTGGCCTACACAATCACCCAACTTCACACCCGACTTCAACCCAATTGAGATGGTTCGGGATGAGTTGGACCGCAGAGTGATGGAAAAGCAGCCAACAAGTGCTCAGCATATGTGGGAACTCCTTCAAGACTGTTGGAAAAGCATTCCAGGTGAAGCTGGTTGAGGGAATGCCAAAAGTGTGCAAAGCTGTCATCCAGGCAAATGGTGGCTACATTGAAGAATCTCAAATACAAAATATATTTTGATTTGTTTAACACTTTCTTTGGTTACTACATGATTCCATATGTTATTTCATGTCTTATTCTACAATGTAGAAAATAGCAAAAAATAAAGAAAGACCCTTGAATGAGTAGGTGTGTCCAAACTTTTGACTGGTACTGTATGTGTTGGCTGTGGTTATAACTCTGTGTTTTAACCACAGCCGTTCCCTTAGGGATATGACTGAGCTTTATTAGACAACCGGGACTTGGTTTATGGTAAAAGAGGTTAAAGTCAGATTGGCCAATCGCTGTTGTAATCTCTGAAAGAATGAGAGGCACTGGATACCTGTAGAGAGGTTATGTCTGTTACTCTTTCAGGGAAAGAGCTATGTAGTCTATTATCGTCATTTGACTGAAAATGCACTGTTTGATTCCCTCCATAAGACCTTTGTTGTCAAATAGATGGTTGCCATTAGTTCCCAGCGTAGCCCTGAGTCTTTTTGACCTAGGAATGAGGATGTTCCCATGGTCAACCGCCTCACATGTTTGTTTTCACATTGTCCAGACTTTTCCTCACCCCTCTTTCCCCTCACCCAGCCATAGCATGCCTCCACAGGGATTTAGACGGGAAGGCAGGGGGGGTCTGAGTCATGTGAGACAGCATCTCTTAACCTAAGCAGTCTAGCCCTTTGGGAAGGCACTATAAAAAGGGCCCGTGGGCTGAACAAGAAGGGTAATGTGCACCGGAATCATTTTTTAAAATTCAACGTATCTAAGGCAACCAGCTGCAAAAGGATTGTGAGTTTGCTCAATATTTGGGCATATAGCTGAACCAACATACATTCTATTCTACTTTATCTGCATATTTCCCCAGTGTAAAATGAAACTCTTCACGACAGTATATTACATATATCATCAGGCCTTTCTTTGAGGGCCTAGTTACACCCTAACGCAGTCATCTGAAACCCCTGGTGTACAGGCCACATCAAGCCTGCAAGTCACATTATGATGTATAATTCCTATTGGAATCCATCTAGGGTGAGGATATCCCAACAATTGGAACTTTCAATCACCCGCAACCTGCATTGAGAATGACTGACAGGGGTAGAAAATATTGATTATTGAGACTACCTAAATAGCCATCTCAGTAACGGGTACAAAAAGTCCAACTACAAACAGATTGGATTAGTTTTTTAATGTTTTGTAGCATAAGATTAATCAACCAATCATTGTACATGCAAAAACATAGATATTGAAACAAACTATTCTGAAAAGCAACCTGCAATTCGAGCATGCTGGGAAATATAATAACGATGGGTGTGGTTTTTAGCAAACATATTTGTAATTGTACTCCAAAGGAAAACCTGAACTTTGTCTCAACAAGTTCATATACATTCAGCTCAATGTGAGCAAAGTTTGTTGAATGAACAAACCTTCACACGTTAGCTACATTTATTTTCCTTCAATTCACAAAATAATGCTGATTAATCAATTGGTTAAGTTGGCTTTTTTGAGTGAAATGTATGCTGTGTGTGAAATGTTATGTATGGTGCTTAGGGCGAAGTCAGGACTTGGGAGTGGGTTATATTTGGTTAAAACAGTAATTACTGTCTTAACTCAGCATTATCTATGGTTTCGTCAGTGGAAAATATGTTGTTTGTGGGATTGTGGTCTTAGTCATTGAGATGTACTCTTGTCTATGGTTGGCACAGAAATGCAACAGTCCAGAACTCTATATTTAGTGAGTAGAGCACAGTGAAGGAGACTCAACTTAGTCAGCCTGTGTCTCTGGAGTCTTGTTGGCATTATGTCATTGCTGTGTGACAAACAATATAGTATAAGAGTCCCTGGGCCCAGCTCAATTTGAGTCTCCCCCATCCCGTCCTCCCAACCCCAGGCCCTCCCACATCCCCCGGAGGGCGTGTATTTTTCCCTCTGCTCTGGAGCTGGGGTTGGGGCTGGAGCTGGGGCTGTGGAGCAGGAGTCAGCAAGCACATCCCCAGGGCACACAAACAGGCAAGAGAGAACAGGAAAGTTAGCATTCCTCTGGCACCCTGCCCTCTCTTTTTATATCCTCTCTTTCTCCCTCTTTTAAAGTTAACCTCCATCACAAATACTCCCACTCATCTCCTCTCTCTTTTTTAAAATGTGTATTATTCTCTCATCGGTGTGTTTACAGTACCCCCTCTCGCTCTCTCGTGCTCTTTTTCTCTCCCTCTCTCTCTCTCTCTCTCTTTATGTCTCTGACTTCCTCCACCGCTTCGCTCTCATTCGCTCTGTCCTCCCTCCTGGACTCCATGTTTATGTGTCTCTGTAGTTCATGTTTACGACTTGATAAATTGGAGGATTAGAGTGCCATCTCAGACCGAGGCAGATTATTTAGACATGCATGCCAAATGGCACCCTATTCCCTGTATAGTGCACTACTTCTGACCAGGGCCCATAGGGCTCATGTCAAAAGTAGTGCACTGTGTAGGGAATAGGGTGCCATTTGGGATGTACACCTAGAAACTCCTTCCCATGTCTCTGACTCGACCCTACAACAAGTACAGTAGAGAGAACAAGGCACAAGCATGAACTCACTGTACGGATGAGGTAGAGTATAAGGAGCATTAGCCAAATGCAAGAACGTTTTTAAGAGAGGAAAACCGGGACTTTCTTTACTATGTGTTGAATGTGTCCCATTCAGTTGGGTTCATGCTCTGTTTGTGGCATACATACTGTAAAACGTTAACCAGCTCAACTCAGACAGCTTATGTGCCTGCAAGACAGTAAAGCGACTTTTTATACCTATAGCTGCCTCTTTCATTACAAACACACACTCACTTATCTCACAGTGATGACAGAGTCAGATAGGGCATGGGAACTGGGGAATTTAGCTGACGGAGGTGGTTTCACCTGAAAACAACAATGCCCATGTCTCTGAGGGCCTGTTTTCACAGTTTTACAGACCTCTGTTCAGTTTCCAGTGGTCACTCTAACCCAGCTGAGCTCTGAGACAGTGACTCAGTTTGTCTCTGCTCTTCGTCATTCATTGCCCAGCCCTGTTGCATTAACCTTCAGCCAGTATGTCTGTCTGAGGGCAATCAAACAATCATTTCTCAATTTTGCTGGCTGGTCTGAGAGATATTGTGGAGGCTCCAGGGAGTGGTCATCACATCCCAGGGATTGTCCCAGTGTTGGGAGTGGGATGGATTACCAGTTTGCTTCATTAAGAATGGCGCTTATCCTGCCATTGTCTGCACTGTCTGGTCATGATTTGATGACTTAATGTTCTGGGAATTATTACTCAATATGGACTCATCACACATGTGCCTGCCTGCCCATGCTCTCAATACACTCATGAATACAGAGACAAACACATGCAGAATTGCTGACAATTACACTGAACAAAAATGGAAACACAACATGCAACAATTTCAAAGATTTTGACTGAGTTACAGTTCATATGAAGAAATCAGTCAATTGAATTCATTAGAACCTCATCTATGGATTTCACATGACTGGGAATACATTCATTAGTCCCTAATCTATGGATTTCACATGACTGAGAATACAGATATGCATCTGTTGGTCACAGACACCTTAAAAACAATGGGCCTCAGGATCTCGTCACGTTATTTCTGTGCATTAAAATTGACATTGATAAAATGCAATTGTGTTCATTGTCCGTAGTTTATGCCTACCCATGCCATAATTCCATCACCACCACTGGGCACTCTTTTCACAATATTGACACCGCTCACCCACTGTAGAATAACTATCTTCAAAGTAATGACTCGGGACGTCGGGTTTGAAATAAAAGCTTATTTTAGTAATACTACTTGTTCACGTTACATTTAACAACTTCAGATTCTACAAAACAATAAAAGAAAGTTGCTAGCGAAAGTCAGGATAATCACTTGTCACATGTACATAACTGGCGCGTTCTCTCTCTACTTCCTGTCACAAGGCATTCTGGAACTTGCTGTCAATAGCGTAATCCAATACTAGCCAATACAACATAAATATGTACGTAGTTCTCTCAATCTCCAACACACAAATTCTAATACAATTCCATATGTAAATAACTGGGATATTGTGTTGATATTGTGTTGAGTGAAAAACTGCACATTTTAGAGTGGCCTTTTATTGTCCCCAGCACAAGGTGCACCTGTGTAATCATCATGCTGTTTAATCAGCTTCTTGATATGCCACACCTGTCAGGTGGATGGATTATCTTGGCAAATTAGAAATGCTCACTAACAAGGATATTAACAACATTTGAGAGAAATAAGCTTTTTGTGCATATGGAAAATTTCTGGGATCTTTTATTTCAGCTCATGAAACGTGGGACCAACACTTTACATGTTGGGTTTCTATTTTAGTTAAGTATAGATACAATCTGGCAAAAACACGTGCACAACCACTCACATACACAGTGCAAAATATACATTATTACGGTCTCTAAGTTAGACATAAAATGTCCATTAAAAAATTGACCATCCTCACTCTCTGTGTCTCTGCCAGGCCATGGGAAATGTGACTGTGGCTTCTGCAAGTGTGGCTCTGACTGGATGGGGGAGAACTGTAACTGCACAACCCGGACAGACACCTGCATGTCCAGCATGGGCCTGCTGTGCAGCGGCCGGGGCCAGTGTGTCTGTGGGGCCTGTGAGTGCACCCAGCCAGGGGCCTATGGGGCCACTTGTGAGAGGTGTCCAACCTGCCCTGATGCCTGCAGCATCAAGAAGTGAGTAAATACAGGGGGCAGTATAACTGCCTACACACAGATACTGTATGAGTACATGTGATGAGGAAATGGTGATGCAATAAGGAAGAGGAGGAAAAGGAGGATGATTATGATGAAGTTGGTGATGATGATGATGATGATGCGTTAACATTGTGTTGTATCTGCAGGGAATGTGTTGAATGTAAGCACTTCAAGAGAGGCCGTCTCTTTGAGGAGAAAAGCTGTGCCCGAATCTGCAGGGATGAAATTCAGAAGGTGGAAGAACTAGGTAAGAACTATTACACAATGTTCCCTTGTTGTGAGTTCAACATGCTCTCCAAGCAACAGATTGCATTATTTACAGTGCGTGTTAAAGTTCTTGATGTTCTCACATATTCCTATGATGTGAGTGGCAGGTAGACAGACTGGTGGGCTGGGCCAGTACCTGGAAGGTTGCTGGTTTGAATCACTGAGCCGACTACGTGAGATATTTGTCAATGTGCCCTTGAGCAAAGCACTTAACCCTAATTGTTCCTTTAAGTAGGTCAAAACATGTTATATAAACTGGGTGTTAACAACCCACATTGAGTCCCCAATTTCTCTACAGTATCAGAGCTTGTTCTCCCTGAGGAAACTCTGCAGTTTCAGGGTGGATATGACGCTGATGACCATTCTCTAGAGCTCATTCATTGAATTCCATTTTAACATTCAGTATGATCTGCTGATTCGGTAATCTAAACCTAAAAAGAACCAGAACAGGCTGAGTAACATTGTGAAACCAGGCAGCAGGATCCTTGGTATGAACTTACAGTAACTGACCTTTCTCACCAGCAACATACATGAATCATACGCAAGGAGCCATCCATTCTGAGACTCCTAGCATCCCCCGTTTTGATACATTTTTGTGTGCTTCCCTTAGAGCGCAGATACAGGCTCCAAAGGTTTAAAACGAATAGATCAAAACTCTCCTTCATCCCAGCTGCTATTAGCTCTCTCAATATGCAGTAGGACTGTGCTGTTTTGGTACAGACTGGTTTATTCATCTCTGGTTTAGAGGTCTAATTCTTGTGGACACTGCTGTTTATATTGTATTTGTTTGTCTGTATATTTAATGTTATGTGTCAATTGATTTTACTATGTGCTACGAAATAAATATAATTAACCTCCGGCTCCTCATCTCTCTCTATCTCCTTATCCTCCACTTGGATCTAACTCTCTTTCACCCCAGTCTTCTATGAGAAGAATGCTGTGAACTGCACCTATAAGGATGAGAATGACTGTGTAGAGCGCTTCCAGTACTACGAGGATGCCAGCGGAAAGTCCATCCTGTATGTCATGGAGCCTGGTGAGTGTGTCCATCCGTGTGTGAATGGGTCAGAGTTCTGTGCTCGTATGTACAGCATATGATATGCGTTTGGCAGGGTCTGGATGAGAGTGAATTCCTTTAGTTATCTAGAGAATAATTGTGTGTGTAGAAATAACGTGCATTACTATGTGTGCATAGGACTAATGCCGGGAGCTGTAGGAGGAGTCGATTTTTCTCCCTAGATAAGAATAGTGTGTTCCTGGGTGCCATGTCAGTCTTTGTCTTTGTGGCTGGGAGGCACCACTAGAGAGTAGAGCAGGTACAGAGAGGGCAGAATGGTTCTCTAAAGCTGATAATAGCACTCAGCCCTGCCACTCCTGGTAGTCTTCTCCCCTCTGACACGCACCCAAGAGGAACAAAGACAACCCCAAAGCAAGAGTGAGGTGCATTAATGCTAGTCCCCTACACAAATATCCTCTCTCTCCTCCTGTTTTCTTCTCTCTCTTTCAGACTGCCCTAAAGGGCCTGATATCCTGGTGGTTCTCATGGCGGTGGCGGGGGCCATCTTGTTTCTGGGTCTGGCTGGCCTGCTCATCTGGAAGCTGCTGGTCACCATCCACGACCGCCGAGAGTTCGCCAAGTTTGAGGAGGAGAGGGCTAAGGCCAAGTGGGATACGGTGAGTCCGACTATGCTTTTAAGACAAAGCTGCCATCTGATGGAGAAAATATGAATGGCAAGAATATTTATCCATGTCAAGATGACACGTCCTCTATTTGTTTCTATTTTCCAGGCTAACAACCCCTTGTACAAAGGAGCCACCACCACTTTCACCAATGTGACCTACCGTGGGAACTCTTGACCAATCACAATAAGCAAAACTCAGGGGTTTATAAGAGAGATGCAATGTAGTGACACAGAGGGGGTTGGTGGGAGCGGACCCTCTCCACCGTCGTGATAAAGTGTGCTAACTCTACTGTCAGTGAAATACGTTTGTTGATATTACACTGTAGTGATGGTATTCTATATATCATGTTAAAACCAAAGCATTAAAACAGCCTTATCCAACATTTCGATATCCGTCCAAATTATGGCAGGGCCTCCGGGACCCCTATTTCACCCACAAAGTGTGATGTCATTCCCAGAATAAGGCCAGGTATAGTTCAGAGACCCCAAACCTAACTTTAGAGAGAAAGACTGTTATGCTCTGTTGTTGTTTCATGAAATTCCACTGCACACACCACAGCACACTTGCCCACAGGCCTCTTTCACAAACAAACTGGTTGTAGTATGTTATTATGGAACCTAACTGCTTGCTTCTACTGCCATGGTTTACTTGCGTTATGACACTAAACTCAGGTATTCACACTGTATTACAAAAAGGTCAAAGCCAATACCTGTAATAAACAGCCACATGGGATATCATGAGTGAATTATGTCTTAGTTAATGGTGCTGGTGCCCAATTTATGCTGTATGTTAAAATATGTCAATGTTACATTTAATGTGTTTTGGGAATGAGTGGCTTTTTGGTTAGATTATTGGTTTTACTATGTTGATTTAAAAAAAAGTGAAATCACTCATCCATTTTTCTGTCTTTCTTTTTAGCAATTTCACTCTGCTAAGAAACATTTTTGAAAAAATGATCTGCTTTTGCTTTTATATATAACATCATGTTTGTAATTTAATGAGTATCAATAACACATTGTGCAAACCAGTACAAACACGATTTGCCATGGATAAAGATACGGAGATTTCTGCGCATGTGCAGGATTTCCACTCCGCTGCCTTTGTAGCTGTTGCTCAGCGCTCGGTTGCCGCTTCACCCACCCGTAACATGAGCATCTCGTAATTATATACAGATCTCCGGTTTCAGACACTTGCGAATTAAAAAGTTTAATTGGCAGGTGTACAGTGCACTGCTAAGATGCTGGCTAACCCCTAAAGTACATTGGTGTTTTGCCAAAAGTATATAACTACCCCTGTCCATATAAAATAATTCCAAAAACTTTACCAGAGAGCTTTGTTTCAAATCACACGTGCGTTTGGCCTATGGCTATTTGGGAAGCCAGCAATTTGAGCAGTGCTTGTGGCAATAGGCATAGCTAATTATTGAGTTGCTGCTGCTAGTAAAAAGCATTTCAAATGTGTGAAGATAATGTGTCTCGACTATAATTTAAAATGGAATCTAGGATTCCCAAAAACCACACAATACTTGTCTGAAGGCAGCCCAGACATTTAAAAACAAACTTTGTTTAGATTTTTTCAACATCTGTTTTTCCAGGTATGAATCTGTTAGTCAATGCGTTTCAATGGGCCAATAACAATAGCAGCCCAAATTCAATGTTTCCTCTAATCATGTTATTATATTTATTTTTGATACCTAAAAGGGGTCCTTAAATTCTACACCAGATAGCGAAATTATCCTTGGTATGACCATCTTAAAACAATTCCATATGTTAGCTGAGTAGAGGAACAGGATTTCCAGAGGGGCAGGTGCGAAGTCTTATTTCTCTTCTAAAGGATTTGGTTGGCGGAGCGCATCCAATTTTTATGGGCACAAACCACCACCTACTGTACTGGTATGTGAGGCCATTCACGGCCTACCTACATTACATTTTTTGATACAGTAATACAAAATTGGGAAAAAGGAAAATTACCGTGCCAACTATTAGCCCTCTTTCTCTCTCTCAAAAAAAAACAACACTACCCCATTCCACTTTTTAACCCTGTCTAATCCTGCTCCTGTCCAACGGTCGGGGAGAACAGAACACTATACCACTCAACACCACCTGTAAAACCACATTCCTTCATCTCATGCCCTCCTGCACACTTCTCACATCTAGGAATCTCCCCTCCTACATACTGCTGCAACATCCCCATATGCTTGACACCTAAAACAGTGTAGTATTTTCAGGAACAAAATCTCTCACGGGATACCTTACACTTCCTAACTTGACCTTGTCGGGCAAAGACTCTAAGTCTTCTCCATTTCCCCCCCGGGTCTGCGTCGCACCAAACGGCGGGTGTCACAGACACCGCGAATCTTCCATTTCAACTGATCCTCCTCAACACAATGCCATCCCTGTTATCACTCCTTTCAACTCCACCCTGCTCCAGAGAGCAAAGCAAGTCACATTTCTTGTCCCTAACTGCATGATCCGGAGCACCCGCTCCCTCTAGACTGAAGAAACACAATAAATCATCACTATTCCACTCAGTTACTTTCAACAGTCCCCAACCTCTTCTCCATAAAACCTGACACCACATATGGATTAGCCAAAAATGCAAGGATCGATTCCCCTCCACAAATCTCCGTCCCACTGGGCCAGAATCATCCTTTTCATCCTCGGCGATCCTCACAACACCCATAAACTCGCCAGGTTCCACCTCTGAGCTACTATAGGATGTATCCCTCTTTTTGCACTTGGCGCCAACCTCCCTCACCACACCGCTGCCCTACACTCAGCTTCTTCTCGGTGGTCATCACTGCACCTGCCACCACAATGAATTCACCCTCACCTTCCTACTCTAGCTCTTCTAAAAGTTCTGTGCAAATCTCAATTCATTACTCCCTCTAAACATAATCCCCTTTTTCCCTTATCCACCATCTTCTCCTTCGCCAGATCTTCCAGAAGGTGTGTGCAATCCCACACTGCATATTTATTCATACGCTGCACTTTTTTCCTTGCCCGCCATCATCTTTCATCCTACCTCCATTCATCCCCACTCGGGGATCTCACCAGCAGCCACGTTCTCGATCATAATGCCAAATGTAGGGCTATGGCGCGCTCAACTGGTGTAACAGAGTACTCACAGGCAATGCTGATTTACGGAGTATAGTGGGATATCTCGTTGACAATGTAGTCTTTGCTTCAACTTCTCTGGACATTCCTTCCGGTGCGTCAATTCAACATGGCAGCGCCCGTTACTGTGGGAGGGATCGTGGAGCAAAACATCACTGAAACGGAACAAATATTACCAGAATCCACATCTGGAGAACTGAAAAGACCTCAGTTCGGAACCCGTTTCCTGACAGACCCACGTCAAGTTTTTCAACACAACGCATGGTTCGTATTTGAGCATACTACTGGTGGTAGTACACACATGAATAGCCCTTGATCATGACTCTCAGTTCCATTGCATTACACAAGAGTCATTGGATGAAGTTGTCTTTTGTACATGTGTATTTTGTTTAGAGCCCCACGGCTTGGTCTGAACATAAACATGCATCGCTTGCGTACCGTTTATGCTTTGGAAGCATAAAGACCTTACATTTCATATCAGCGAGAAATCAGAACAAGGTTAAATTGATACACAGCTTTTTATATAGGGCTAGGGTTCCCACACGGCCATATTTCCATGTTACAGCGCCTGTTTGGCAAAACAGATTAACTATCTACGTCTTCTATCACCTTTTTGTACATTTGCTTTTCAACAGAACATGTAAGGTCCTTGGACTGTAAGGAGTAACTTTAGGCTTCATTAGTCTATTATTGGGCTAACATATGGACAGAACAGACCTAGGCATGGGGTAGCATGTCTTCCTCTTGGTTTCTAGTGGTCTTGGTGTCCCATTCACTTTCAGGGACAATGTGGAGTGGACAGAGGAGCAAGAGGCAGCTGCCAAGAAGAAGGTCCAGGAAAACAGTCAGCCCCTCCCTCAAGAGAAGCAAGGTTGGTTCTGAACCAGAATCTGGGCATACAGGAGATGTCCCCCTTTAAGGCGAGAAGCATCCATTCACCAGCTTTTCAAGCTTAATAATGTCAAAATACACGTGGAACTTACCAAAAACAGGAGTTTCACTGAGCAACTATCATCATTGCTGCCATCCCAGACAGTATGTACTTCCAAAAAAGGTCTAAAAAAAATTGACATGCACCTGAAAAAAATCTACCTCATTACTGCCATCAGAGATCTGTATATAATGTCTCGACTGACTGATCCACAAATGACATAAGTAACGACCCATTATTATTTGAAGATCAGTCAGTCAGTCACAATTTACCCATGATACATTGCAGTTTTAATGCTCTCGAACATGGCCAATACCTTTTCTGGAAATAATCTAAATCTACTTCTTCTGCACCTTCGGCAATATTAGTAACATAATTGAAATACACTAAAGAAAGCCTTGAAATATGCAATCACTAAAAACATACCCTATATTGTCTACTTAATCTATTATTGCATTCCGTGTAGCATGGGTGAAACAACAGATTGAGGTTCATACACTGTTGTAGGTGATCAAATCAATTTCCTTTCCTGCTGCTGGATCAGCCAATCTGTGCGTGGTATCAGAGAGGAAGAGGCGAAGCGAGAGGTTTCACTCTCGCCAAAATCAGTCCAAATATAAGCCCAATACGTTTCTATGGGCTTATTTTGGACCTAAGCTTGTCTACTGTTTTCCCGGCTTTGGGACAACAACTCCCATTGTTAGGGCGGAGACATGAGCATCATATACACATCTCTGGTGGCAGTAATGAGGTGGATTTGGCACATGAGCGATTGCTCAAAAACAAGGTTATTTCCATATAAGGTGTTTTTTCAGTTGTTTGTCACTTTTTATTTAGACAATTTCTGGGTAGGGCAGTAATGACGATAGCTGCCCAGTGAAACTCCTTTCTTTGGTAAGTACCAAATGTATATTGACATTAGAAGGGATACTTTGGGATTTTGGCAATGACATCTCTTTATCTACTTCCCCAGAGTCAAATGAACTAATGAATACGATTTTTATGTCTCTTCATCCATTGTGAATGAAGTTAGAGAGAGTTTTGCGAGCCAATGCTAACTAGCGTAAGCACCATGACTGGAAGTCTATGGTATCTACTAGCATACTAGCGGTTACCAAAGAATTCTAGTCATTGCGCAAACGCTAGTTATCAACTTCCTTTAAACTGCACTCAGAGACATAAAAATGGTATCCAAGAGTGCATCTGACTCTGGGAAAGTAGATCGTGAAGTATCCCTTTAAGCTTAAAAAGCTGCTGAATGGCTGCTTAAAGGAGAATGTCTCGTGTAAGCCCAAATTCTAGTTCAGGTTGGTTCATTGCACCCCGTTAATCCTTGAGAGCAGGTGGGTGGTGTTGAGGGGTGGGTGTTTCCCAATTGTGGGAACAGTTTCACCAACTGAGAGTATGGTATCAATTATTTCAGCGCTAGACGCTGATAAGTGATAAAACAAACAACCATACATAGGCCTGCTAGATACTTTTGTATATATAGTGTATGTGGACACCCCTTCAAATTAGTGGATTCAACTGTAAGTGCTTTTATTGTGAAGTGGAAACGTCTAGGAGCAACAACAGCTCAGCCGCAAAGTGATAGACCACACAAGCTCACAGAACTGGACCGCTGAGTACTGAAGTGTCGTCCGGGTTAGAGGAGAGTTTGGCCGGCCGGGATGTCCTTGTCCCATCGTGCTCATGCGGCTCCTTGTGGCGGGCCAGGTGCATGCATGCTGACTTCGGTCACCAGCTCTACGGTGTTTCCTCCGACACATTGGTGTGGCTGGCTTCCGGGTTAATCGAGCAGTGTGTCAAGAAGCAGTGCGGCTTGGCGGGGTCGTGTTTCGGGGAGGACGCACAGCTTTTGACCTTCACCTCTCCCAAGTCCGTACGGGAGTTGCAACGATGGGACAAGACTGACTACCAATTGGATATCACAAAATTGTGGAGAAAAAAAATATATAACCTCTCTTCGGTTACAACACTCACTACCGAGTTCCAAACTGCCTCTGGAAGCAACTTCGGCACAATAACTGTTTGTCAGGAGCTTCATGAAATGGGTTTCCATGGCCTAGCAACCGTACAGATCACTGTGCAATGCCAAGCGTTGGCTGGAGTGGTGGAAAGCTCCCTGGCATTGGACTCTGGAGCAGTGGAAATGCATTCGCTGGAGTGAAGAATCATGCTTCACCATCTGGCAGTCCGACGGACTAATCTGGGTTTGGCGGATGCCAGGAGAATGCTACCTTCCCGAAAGCATAGTGCCCACTATAAAGTTTGGTGGATGAGGAATAATGGTCTGGAGCTGTTTCTCATGGTTCAGGCTAGGCGCCTTAATCATAAAAAGTACACACATGAAAATCATAAATGCTACAGCATACAATTACATTCTAGATGATTCTGTGCTTCCAAATTTGTGGCAACAGTTTGGGGAAGGCCCTTTCCTGTTTCAGCATGACAATACCCCATGCACAAAGTGAGGTCCATACAGAAATGGTTTGTCAAGATCGGTGTGGAAGAACTTGACTGGCCTGCACAGAGCCCTGACCTCAACCCTATCGTACACCTGTGGGATGAATTGGAATGCTGACTGCGAGCCAGGCCTAATCGCCCGACCTCACTATTGCTCTTGTGGCTGAATGGAAGCAAGTCCACGCAGCAATGTTCCAACATCTAGTGGAAAGCCTCCCCAGAAGAGTGGAGGCTGTTATAGCAGCAAAGCTGGGAACCAACTCCATATTAATGCCGATGGTTTTGGAACGAGATGTTCAACGAGCAGGTGTCCACATACTTCTTGTCATGTAGTGTTAGTACCAGAACAAGATAAGGCATATGTAGTAGTCAATTTGCATCTCTTCCACTCATTTCAACAGAGGACTTTGACTGCCGGGCGAACGAGTACTGGAATGAATTCTACACCATCCATGAGAATCGCTTCTTCAAAGACCGCCACTGGCTCTTCACAGAGTTCCCTGAGCTGGCCCCACAGTGTCGCCTCAACCGGGACTCCTGTATTGGGGACGATAGAGCTGAGGACAGTGAACAACATGGTCTCAAACAGAGCCAGGGCCAAAGCAGTGAAGTCACCCCTCTGGCCCATGTAGATGGTGACTACCCTGGATCCAGTGCCATGTATCGCATACTGGAGGTGAGGAATATTGTATCATAGTATGACTGCAGTATATGTTAGCTTGAGTGCCAGTCTGTGTTATGCCAACTCATTGTCACTCATTGTAATGTCAGACATGTTTGCCGTGAGAATGAGCAATAGAGTTGGCAAGAGCACAAACAGATATGGGTCCATCTAAGTATATGTGGCACTCAGGCATAAAGTAGGCTAACCTATGTCCTTGTTTGATTCATTAGGTTGGCTGTGGTGTTGGAAACACTGTCTTTCCCATTCTGAAGACCAACAAGTGAGTGGTGGTTGGGACCACGTGTATTGATCAGTCCCATTATGCAGTATGCAGCCTGATCAGTTTGACGTTTTATACTAGCTACTACCCTCTTCGTATGCACATGCTGTATATCTGCTATTCAGATCTCAATATGTATTAGATGCAACCCTGTTCGCACCTCCATGTTCCATGACCCTGTCTTCTTTGTGTGGGACAGTGACCCTGGACTCTTTGTCTACTGCTGTGATTTCTCCAGCACCGCTGTAGAGCTGGTCAAGGTGAGATGGAGAAATGCTTGATAGACGGTGTCATTAGTTGGCTGATAAATGGATTCATTCATCTTGTCCCTTTCACCACCAGGCTAATTCAGAGTATGACCCCGGGCGCTGCTATGCCTTTGTTCATGACCTGGGTGATGAGGGCGCTATTTACCCTGTCCCAGAGGCCAGCCTGGATGTTATAGTGCTCATCTTTGTGCTCTCAGCCCTGCATCCGGACAAGTAAGACGCCCCTGTGTGACGTGTGTGTTTGAGTGTGGCAACAGGCAAGTGTGGGTGCGTGTGTGCGATAGGGAAAATTGAAGTGCAATCAAATCAAAAAAACATTCTCTGTCAGGATGCAGGCCTCCATCAGCAGACTGGCTCGGCTGCTGAAGCCTGGAGGAGTGCTGCTGCTCAGGGACTATGGGCGCTATGACATGGCACAGCTACGCTTCAAGAAAGGTTAGTTACCATAGGCATTAATGCGTGGTACTGTGTGGAATCGAATCAGATTATATTGGTCACATACACATATTTAGCAGATGTTATTGCGGGTGTAGCGTAATGCTTGTGTATATCGAAATGCTTGTAAATTGTGATTAGCAATATGTACATGTTTTGGGGAAAATATTGAATTATTGAATGTTCCTTTTTCAGGAAGGTGCTTGTCAGATAACTTTTATGTCCGGGGTGATGGAACACGAGTCTATTTCTTCACTCAAGGTAATAAATAAATCCAATCAAAAGGCTAGTATGTACTGCTTTTTAACAGTGGCAATTTGCAAGTCTGTTTTTTAATTTTTTTTAAGTATATCTTTTTATCTAAGCACCTGGGTGAACCCAGAGCTGTGCAGACAAATGGCTGAGGGAACCCAATAGCAAAACATGACTAATGTTTTACACACACATCACCCCTCAATCCATCTCCATAGTGTCCATCATCACAATGGTCTCATGGAGGTATCCCAATTCTATCCCTCCCTCCCAGGGGCTGAAGTCCCACATCTACCTCAGACACTAGACCTTTTTTTTGTGTTTTTTTTGTGTATAATATCTCCGTGACATCTCTCTCCAGATGAGCTACATGACTACTTCAGTGAAGCGGGTCTGGAGAAGGTCCAGAACATGGTGGACCGGCGGCTGCAGGTGAACAGAGGCAAGCAGCTGACCATGTACCGTGTCTGGATCCAATGCAAGTACCGCAAGCCTCATACCCAACCACCAGAGACACAGGAGTGAGCCAGGAACAGCAGAGAGAACACTGTGTGGCTTATCATTGAACATTTCAGTGTCTGAGGTAGATGTGGGACTGCAACCCCTGGGAGGGATGGATAGAGTTGGAGATGGATTGAGGAGTGATGTGTGTGCAATGCATTAGACATGTTTTGCTATTGGGTTCCCTCAGCCATTTGTCTTCATAGCCCTGGCTCAGAAATGGCATATAGAAAAGGATGATGAGCTAATGAAACCTGAAAAAAGGTCTGGAAACCCAATGTTCTAATGTTTACATTCAACAGACTGTTTGACATTTTTCATTGTTTTAGATTAATTGTGATGTATGAGTTAAAAAACAATTTTTACATTAACACTTTCAAGATGATTAAAAAAACGATGTGTAAACCCATCATTGTCACATGATTCATTTCAGATAATTGCCTTCACTTCACATTTCAAAAGATTGCGTTTCTGTCTCCCTGAAAAGTTATGGCCAGTTTTAGATTGCATGTAGCTAGTTTGTAAATCAGTTTCAATTGGTCTACAGTCGGTTTTGGGGGAAGGCGTGGTTGGGGTGAAGGTGGAAAGCCAAATTTGAACAATATCACGAGAATAAAGGAGATTTACCGATTGTTTATATTACCAAAAAAAAAAGAGACCAAAACCAATCCAGATTCAACTGAAATGATCGGAATAACACAATTTCCGTAACAGATTGTTTGCTAGGGCGAGGAAGGTGAAGCCAGACACCAACTTTGTTCTGATTGAGTACAGAATTAGACCGAACATATCTGATCGGAGGACAACATTATAACACAAAATAGCCACATTGTTGGAGCATATTCGCGATGAAAAGGGCAAGTGATGGTCATTGTTCGGGATAAAATACCTCGAAAGAGTCATGGTACGGCCCTTGATGAAAGGAATGTGAACCTGGGGATACCGGTGTAGGAAGTGCGGAAAGGCGGGTTCGGGATACCCCAGGACTTCTAGGCGGAGAAGGGAACTATCCGTCGTTATTGGGGGTCCAAGCAGACGCTCGTCTCCTAACGGGTAACAAATCAACACCGAAGAACGGGGATTTGGATGAGGCCTCGTTTGACAGTGTCGAGGTAGGGAGACAAGATTCGTGGACATATAAAGATTGGACCCGTGGAAAATATAATTACAACAGGTAACCTTGGTCGAGTTGTATTAATGTTTTATTTCTCACATAACTTTGGGTTGGGACATAATATTCCTGAAAAACAGCCGTTTTCATGTAGCTAACGCTAGCTAGCTAACCTTACATGTTAGTCGGACATTTGCCATATCGCTATCCATCACCCATAGCCTAGTAACGTTATCTATTTAAATTGACCATTTTGCAAGTAGTTATAATTTGGAAATATAAAATGTTTTTTTTTGTTTGTTACCTATCAGACATATTTGCCAACGAAGTGACCAACTTGCTAGTTAATAGTTAGCTGCACCAGGTGGCTAACGTCGGACGTTAGCTGGCTACTGTAGTTAACTAGCTAGCCAACAAGCGTTTAGCAACAAAAACATGTTTGGAATGCCATTACCAACAAGGCAGCCATTCCCATAGACTAGCCAAGGGGGGAACCTGAATTATTGACACATGTCAACTAATGTAATGAACACATGATCATGAGTCATGGCAATGTCTATCTATCATGTTACTCTCATTGTTAGTATTTTGTCACCTGCAAGTGGATGATGGCAAGCTGCCTGTACTCTTTGATCAGCTAGCTAGTTAGTTATCTATCGAGTTGATTTGATATACTATTAACAAGTTGGTTGGTCGCTGGCCTGAC
Source organism: Oncorhynchus kisutch (assembly GCF_002021735.2). Taxonomy (NCBI): domain Eukaryota; kingdom Metazoa; phylum Chordata; class Actinopteri; order Salmoniformes; family Salmonidae; genus Oncorhynchus; species Oncorhynchus kisutch. Next base: position 52,993,290 of record NC_034183.2, on the reverse strand, counting down.
CCTTCTTGCCAAAACTGTCAGCTAACTAGCTAGGCAACGAAGCTATGTGGCAAAATGAGTCCATCAGATTCACTAATCTTATCACGATACTGTAATCACAGTTTTTAAACCATATTTGCTGAAATGTCCCTTGTCAGCACAGGAGTATGCTCAGCTCTTGCCTTTTTAGTCTTTGCTTCATCTCTTGTTGATCAAGTTCTGCGTTGGAATCAGTGGTGGTGACTTGATAAAAAAAAAAAAACAGGTGTGTCTGATGTTATCCGTGAGTCAGTTTCCACGAATTTATAGTTGCATGCATCAACACATTCATCTATAGGCAACCCTGAACTGGTTGTGTCACTAAATCCTCAAGCTGTTGTCAGAGGATTTCCAGCCCCTTGTATTCTTACTCTGTATGATGTTCGTCTGTGCTATGGAAAGTAAACAGATCTGATATCAAATTGTGTGTTTCTTGCTCATTTTCACTGCAGCCATGATGGAAGAACTGCACAGCCTGGACCCGCGACGCCAGGAGCTGCTGGAGGCTCGCTTCACTGGAGTCGGCGTGGCTAAGGTCTGTGTTACTACACTATATCATTGGAGATGAGAGGCCTATATAGGGTCTTGCTCCTTCCCGCTCCACCCTTTCTACTAATGTAGGACTGACAACAGGATCTCAGTAGTGAACTTTTATTTCAGGACCATATCTGTCTGTCTTTGTCTCTCTCTCACCCCTTCTCTTTGTTTCTCCCTTTCTTTGTTTGATTCTCTATTTCTGGTTGAGCTTGGTCAGGGACAGGAGAGCCCCCTCCGTCTCTCTCTCTCTTGAGAATGTAGAGCTGTGTGTCTGTGTTTGTTGGCTGGTGTGGTATGGTATCCTCTCCTACTGGCTCATGATGTGGCGGCTGCATATGCAAGTGCGGAGGGCTGCCAAGAAGGGAACGGGCAGGAGGGGGAAGTGGGGAAGGGCAGGAATGCCTGTCACTCTCATACGCGTAGAAACCCTGACCAGATGTTATGGCAGTAGCGCTCTGGCTTTTGATTAGAGGTCCTGCCTGGTGGTGCTGAGGAAGACTCCATCTTAGAGAGCTGCCGTTGTGGGAAGTGATTCGGAGCCCAGAGAGTGAATGAGAGCCAGGACTGGGCTCTATGCCAACCGTAGGCAGAACTGAGCCCAGAGCATGGTGCTGTCGCAGAGAAAATGGCGGCTCTCGCTAAAGCGTCACGCTACGGCCGAACCCGTCTGACCAGGTTCTGTCTGACAGAGTTGCAGTGTGTGGAAAGACTGGGGGAGAGAGAGAAAGGAAGTATTAGCCTAGAGAGAGATGAGACGTATAGCCTGCTCTGGTGTTATAGGTCTGAAAGCCCCAGGATGTGGTGGGGGCAGCTCAACTTGTGTCTCTCGACCTTGAACAGCCCTGTAGCTCTGCTCCCTATCAGTCATCCTGAGCTGCCTTATAAGCGTTGTGGGAGCGGCTTAAATCGGTCCAGAATTGGCGGCAGAGAGAAATGTGCTGTTTTTCAGCTAATTTCCTGCAATTCTATCAATTTTTCCATGGAGCTGAAAGAATTCTGCAGTGTGAAAGCAAATTCCCTGCAATTCTAAGCATTTCTGTGTTCTTATGCTTAAACATTAGAACATAACCTATGGGGACCCCAATCGGGGCCCCTTGGCATGTACCCTGCATGCCACGTCAGTAATCCAGCCATTCCAAAAATAGTATTAAATAAGTCGTTTAGCTAGTTTTTATTTTGGGGATTTCTAGTTCTCAAAGATTATATGACAATATATAGGTCCATTTATATTTTCTACATTCTGTCCATCCTTAAAATGTATTTAATTTCGCAGCGCTACTGCTAAGTGAATACAAGGGAAACACTGAAAGCCCTCCAATACCCTATCTGAGTAGTAGGATTTTAAAATTGTTTGAACAAGGCTGGAGAGAATGAGGATGAAATAATGAAAGGCGAGAGTGTGAGGGAGAAAAAGATTGAGAGACCTACTCCCACCTGCATTAGTTATGTCTGATGTTCAGCAATTTCAGGTTCAATTTAGTTAGAGGGAGCAGCATTATGTGTCCAGAATGACTAAGTATATTTCTCTGATATGGCAGAGTCTGGTGAATTCAAAAGTGAGTCATTTGAGTGACAGACATCACCTAGGCAACAGACATTTAGAATTGATAGGGTAGGTGCACAGTGTGGAGACGAATGGTGAGGATATTAGCTCAACCCTATTCCTCTTCGACTCTCTTCTTCTTTCTCTCAAACAATCACTCACCTTATCTGTTTACCAGAGAGTAGACATGGGGAGAAACAGTCAGTCATCCCTCCCTTCCACACCCCTGGTTTAACTGTGAATTAAGTTTAGTCCCTCCTAGCCCTTGGCATATCCTTCCACTCTTTGTCTGACGTGTAGTTGTGTGGGTTTGTTTGTTTTTGAACAGGGTTCAGGCCACAATGAGTCGTCCAATCAGAGCCTGTGCAGCGTGGGCTCTCTCAGTGACAAAGAGCTGGAGGTCAGTGGCGCCATAATTCTTTTCACTCTTGTTATATGATATTTTATGCATCTTCCACTGTCTTGTCTTAAAGTACAATGTGTTTCTCCTACTCATTTTCCAGACCCCAGAGAAAAAGCCCAACGACCAGAGAACGAGGAAGAGGAAAGCAGAGCTGTACGATGGCAGCCAAGGTGAGATGTCAGTCTCCCTTCCTCCGTGATCTCTCTCATTCACCTCAGTCGTGCCTTGCCGGCGGCCATTTTGTCAGAATATATCAATGACCCACAGATTTTCAGCCTTTTTTTTCTCTTCTCCAGGGAAAGGAGGAGGAAGAGGACCGAAAATTAGTGATTATTTTGAGGTGAGTGTGCAAGACGCACTTTTTGGCAAGACTCCTCCATAGCTTTGAATTCCTTCGCTCTTCTTCTGACTTTTCCATTAAATCTGTCAGTTTGCGGGTGGTAGCGGTCCTGGTACTAGTCCTGCCAGGAGTCTTCCTCCAGTTGTCCGCTCCTCCCCACAACATCACTCCCTCTCCAACCCCCCAGGCACGGTGAGCATGCTCCCTCACTTCTCCTTTCTTTTTCCGCCTCCCTTTTCACCGTGCCCCCCCCCCCCCCCCCCCCAATTCCTAACGAACCCATCGTGTCCTTCAAACTGACCTGAATGCAGAGCATAATGTTACTGTGGTCCATGACATGATGTTCGAGGTATGCGTGGATGTCTTTGTATCCCAGATGCAGCAGGGCAGCCCGTCCTCTATGGGTTCAGCCAACACAGAGCACTCATCCTGTTCCCTAAAGCCTGTCTCCCTCTACATGAACCACAAAGCCACACAGGTAGCTGTTACCTTACACCATCTGTACACACACACACACACACACACACACACACACACACACACACACAGAGCACTGGTGATGTCTGTAATAACTCCTGTATTATGACACGTCTCCTTGTCTCTAATGACTGTTCGACTTCGTCTCTCTTTCTCGTCCTCTGGTTCTCCTCCTGCAGTCTGACCTGACGGTAGAGAAGCTAACTGCTATGGAGAACAACAAGAACTCGGACCTGGAGAAGAAGGAGGGGAGGATAGATGACTTACTGCGGGTGGGAACACATCTGCCATCAACACGCCCTTGTTTTCCCATTCTGTCTTCTAATGGAATAGCATGTTGTGGGCCTCGTCATGAGACAGCATGATGCTCCAGACATGGAAACGGATCTCTTCAGAAACTACTAACTGACATTTTAAAACAACTTTGTTTCATTTAAAAGGACTATTAATTAATGGGATTTTGACCCGTTCTGTTTCAGGCGAACTGTGACCTTCGAAGGCAGTTGGATGAGCAGCAGAGGATGCTGGAGAGGTACAAAGAACGCTTGAACAAATGCGTGACCATGAGCAAGAAGCTGCTGATTGAGAAAGTGAGTTCTCCCTCTGTCCCTACAACAGGTTTAGGAGTCTAGAATACCATCACCCATATCTATTTTCTTGACCAAGGACTAGCTTTCCACAGGTATAACGTGTGTGTCTCTTCTCTCCCCCCCCCCCCCCCCCCCCCCCCAGTCGAAGCAGGAGAAGATGGCATGTCGCGACAAGAGCATGCAGGACCGTCTTCGTCTGGGTCACTTCACCACCGTCCGACATGGTGCCTCATTCACAGAACAGTGGACCGACGGATATGCCTTTCAGAACCTTATCAAGTAAGGGTCACTCAAAAGCCTCTCTCACTCTACATCTCATACTCCTCTCTACCCTCCCCTGTTGTTTTTAATCTTTCTCTCATACCAGCACTGACCCTCCCCGTCACCTGTCTGTCTGTGTCTCATCTCTAGGCAACAGGAGAGGATCAACTCCCAGCGAGAGGACATAGAGAGACAGAGGAAGGCCCTGGCCAAAAGGAAACCGCCGTCAATGGCCCAAACCCCGCCCCTTAGCCTGGAGCAGAACAAACGCAAGAGCAAGGCCAACGGAGCCGAGAGCGACGCGTACGTTACCCCGCCTCTTCCCCTCTGTTTAAATGCATACATTTTCCCAGGTTTGCTTCTGTTTGTGATGGTGAGTTTCTTCTTCTTCCAGGTTATCACAGGCCGAGTATCACGAACAAGAGGAGATTTTCAAACTAAGACTGGGCCATCTCAAGAAGGTGGTGTGCTGTTTACCTGCAATGTTTATATAGTTTGTATACTGTTAATCTGTTGGTTCCTGTAAAAGTTGCTAATAAGCTTGCCGTGTATTGCAGGAAGAGGCAGAGATCCAGGCTGAGTTGGAGAGGTTGGAGCGAGTACGGAACCTGCACATCCGCGAGCTCAAGAGGATCCACAACGAGGATAACTCCACGTACGTGCTCTCTATCAGTGTTCTCTTATTTGTGTTCCCTCTGTTTGACTTTTAATCAAAATATGTCTGCTTTCCGCAACAGGTTCAAAGACCACCCTACGCTAAACGACCGGTACCTACTGCTCTACTTACTAGGCCGAGGTGGCTTCAGTGAAGTTTACAAGGTGAGGGCACTCATTGGAACTGACCTTTTTGTCATCATGGTCTAATGCATAGTTGTATACCCATTGAATTAAGTACAGCGACTACATGGTCTAAAGGATTTCTCATAATGATGAACTTTTGATGTTCACCTGAATCCATTTTTAAGTCTCTGCCAAGGTTTCATATTGGTGCCAGGTTTCGCTCGGATACGATAAAGAATAATGGATGTGATCGAAAGATTTATTTGTAATTGATGTGTCTTACGTTTTGAAGGCCTTTGACCTAACGGAGCAGAGATACGTCGCAGTCAAAATCCACCAGTTGAACAAGAACTGGAGGGACGAGAAAAAAGAGAACTACCACAAGTGAGTTCCCTTTTTCTTATCATAGACGGACACCTTTTTTTTGTTGTTGTTCTGACACCTTTTTTTTTTCTTTTTCTCAGAGTGATACGGGTAACAAAAGCACTTTGGTTTTAACATTGGAGTTTTTAACGAGGTCTCTGTTTCAGACACGCATGTCGAGAGTATAGAATCCACAAGGAGCTGGACCACCCACGGATAGTCAAACTCTACGACTACTTTTCACTCGACACAGACTCGTAAGTCGCCACACAGCCGATTGCACCGTCATTGTTCTAGGTTCTGTGCGTTTCTAGCGCTTAACAGTACCACATCCTCTCTCTTGTTATGTCCCAGGGTCTGTACGGTTCGAGATTAAAACACTACCTCACCGTGGGTTCCTCTGTCTCGTTGTGTTCCAGGTTCTGTACGGTTCTAGAGTACTGTGAAGGGAACGACCTGGACTTCTACCTGAAGCAGCACAAGCTGATGTCGGAGAAGGAGGGCCGCTCCATCATCATGCAGATGGTCAACGCCCTCAAGTACCTCAACGAGATCCGCCCACCCATCATCCACTACGACCTTAAACCTGGTGGGTACACACAGCAACGGATCGCATGGACACTAGCATGGCAGCAGTTACACTGCAATATTAGTACCAGGTCAACACTGATGCCATCACTTAGAGTACCAGTCAAAAGTTTGTACACACCTACTCATTCCAGGGTTTTTCTTTATTTGTACTATTTTCTACATTGTAGAATAATAGTGACGACATCAAAACAATGAAATAACACATATGGAATCATGTTGTAACCAAAAAAGTGTTAAGCAAATTCTTCAAAGTAGCCACCCTTTGCCTCGATGACAGCTTTGCACTTTCCTGGCATTCTCTCAACCAGCTTAATCTGGAATGCTTTTCCAACAGTCTTGAAGGAGTTCCCACATATGCTGAGCACTTGTTGGCTGCTTTTCCTTCACTCTGTGGTCCAACTCTTCCCAAACCATCTCAATTGGGTTGAGGTCGGGTGATTGTGGAGGTCAGGTCATCTGATGTAGCACTCCATCACTCTCCTTATTGGTCAAATAGCGATTACAGCCTCGAGGTGTATTGGGTCATTGTCCTGTTGAAAAACAGATGCTAGTACCACTAAGCGCAAACCAGATGGGATGGCGTATCGCTGCAGAAGGCTATGACAGCCATGCTGTTTAAGTGTGCCTTGAATTATAAATAAATCGCAGACAGTGTCACCAGCAAAAAAACATCACACCATCACACCTCCTACTCCATGCTTCATGGTGGGAACAACACATGCGGAGATCATCCATCCACCTACTCTGCGTCTCACCAAGACAACGCGGTCAGAACCAAAGATCTAAAATTTGGCGTCATCAGACCAAAAGGACAGATTTCCACCGGTCTAATGTCCATTGCACATGTTTCTTGTCCCAAGAAAGTCTCTTCTTATTGATGTCCTTTAGTAGTGGTTTCTTTGCAGCAATTTGACCACGAAGGCCTGATTCACGCAGTCTCCTGTCAACAGTTGATGTTGAGATGTGTCTGTAGCAGAGGTAACTCTGGTTCTTCCTTTCCTGTGGTGGTCCTCATGAGAGCCAGTTTCATCATAGCGCTTGATGCTTTTTGCGACTGCACTTGAAGAAACGTTCAAGTTCTTGAAATGTTCCGGATTGACTGACCTTCATGTAATGATGGACTGTTGTTTCTCTTTGCTTATTTGAGCTGTTTTTGCCATAAAATGGACTTGGTCTTTTACCAAATAGAGCTATCTGCTGTATACCACCTCTACCTTGTCACAACACAACTGATTGGCTCAAACGCATTAAGAAGGAAAGACATTCCACAAATGACCTTTTTAATAAGGCACACCTGTTAATTGAAATGCATTCCAGGTGACTACTACCTCATGAAGCTGGTTGAGAGAATGCCAAGAGTGTGCCCAGCTGTCATCAAGGCAAAGGGTGGCTAATTTGAAGAATCTCAAATATAAAATGTGTTTTTGATTTGTTTTTTTTTGGTTAATACATGATTCCATATGTGTTCTTTCATAGTTGTGATCTCTTCACTATTATTCTACAGTGTAGAAAATAGTCAAAGACATCACATCCATACATCTTGAACATTCTATCGTTGCCCGACATCAAACTTGTTGTTGTTGTTATGATATGCAGCCTGGTGGTCCAAATAGCATAACTGGTGTATTTTAACACCGATTAACCCATCCGTTAATTCGATATATGTTAATCTAGCAAGCCAGACAACTAAAAGCAACTTTAGAAACAATGTTTTGATTAGTTTCTAGCGTGTTAGAAGGTAGGCAGTTCAAATAATGAGCATAGCTGACATCTTTTCAGGGAAAGGGGGATACCTAGTTAGTTGTACAACTGAATGCATTCAACTGAAATGTGTCTTCCGCATTTAACCCAACCCCTCTGAATCAGAGAGGTGCGGGGGGGCTGTCTTAATCGACATCCAAGTCTTCGGCATTTGGGGAACTGTGGGTTAACTGCCTTGCTCAGGGGCAGAACGACAGATTTTTACCTTGTCAGCTCAGGGATTCAATCCAGCAACCTTTCGGTTACTGGCCCAACGCTCTAACCACTTTTTTATTCATTATTACAGGAAAGTAATTTTTCAAGGTAAAGGCAAGCTAATTACAGAAAATTGCTTACGGTTGCGAGTGTGACGTATTAAATGCAGGGCACTCTACTGGATATTTTTTAAAACTTGTCTCATTGCTGTCGCAGTCAGGTAACCATGACAACACTTTTTAAATCGGTCTGCGACAAGGAAACTGAAAGTCTCAGTGACCGTCTCTATAGACATTCCACCGGAGTATAAATGAAATGTTGTTTGACCCAGCGAAACTTGTCATATTCGAATTGTCTACAGACACGTCGTTAGACCAATTTATAAACCAGCCTTGACCACATATTACTGAGGAATGTTCATTATGACCTTCTTTTTTTGTCTTGATCTCTGACTTGTCTTTTCCTCAGGCAACATCCTCCTGGTGAATGGCACAGCCTGTGGGGAGATCAAGATCACCGACTTCGGCCTGTCCAAGATCATGGACGACGACAGCTACAACTCAGTGGATGGGATGGAGCTGACCTCGCAGGGTGCAGGGACCTACTGGTGAGGCTTCGCACAAACTACAACAATAGAATGACTATCTTGTTTTGGATGATTTGTTATTGTGGAAAGAGTGTTTCTCTAATAAATGATCTTCCCTTGCAGGTACCTTCCCCCAGAATGCTTTGTGGTGGGTAAAGAGCCTCCTAAAATCTCCAACAAGGTGGACGTGTGGTCAGTGGGAGTCATCTTCTACCAGGCTCTGTATGGACGCAAGGTAATGCAAGCACGCACACGCTACTAACTACTCTCGGAATTGTATTCATACTCTTTATATTCCATTTAAGAGATGAGGATGTTTTGTGTTGCTAACTTGAGCCTTTTTTCTTTCTTTGTCTTCCCCTCCAGCCCTTTGGCCATAACCAGTCTCAACAGGACATCCTGCAGGAGAACACCATACTGAAGGCAACAGAGGTGCAGTTTCCCCCCAAACCAGTAGTCACCCCAGAAGCTAAGGTACTGCTTGTTTTTTCTGTCTGTCCTTCCCTCCCCTTTCTGTCATTTGTTAGTCCATTCCTTAAAATCATCCTCACCTGGTGTTGTTTCTCCAGCCCTCTTTCACTTTACACATTCATCCCTTTCTGCTCTGTACACAAACTCTTCCCCTGTCACAACGTCTCTAAATGTCCCCTCCTTATCTCTCTCCAGGCCTTTATAAGGCGCTGTCTGGTCTACCGGAAGGAAGACCGTATCGATGTGCACCAGCTAGCCAGTGACCCCTTCCTCATGCCTCACATCCGCAAGTCTGTGGCCACGTCCGGAGCCTCTGGCACGGCTATACCTTCCACCTCCAGCTCCTCCAACAGCAGCGCCTCAAACTGAGCCCTCACTATCTATCTCACTATGAACTGACTGACCTGAGTGGAAGGTGGAGGTGGGGGTGGCTGCCTGATTCAGCCCCCTCACCACTTACCATCCTGCTATGTCCTGCCATGGCTCAGCACCCCAGGGAAACCTCTGGGGTGCAGGCAAGGGGAGCGCGAGTAATCATGGGTGGGGTAATCAGTGTTCCAACTGCAACTTGGAGCCCTCCATCTCCCATGTTCACCCACCCAGCTTCCCTGTCTCTCCCTCCCCTGAGGGGCGGTGTTGTTCTGGGGGTCAAAGCCCTAGGGTCCCCCCACAGTGAGGAGGGGGACATGGCACTGAGCTGATGAAAAATGGGAAAATTCAACAATTTTAAGATGAAAAGAATGGAATCGGGCTGCATTAGTTTTGAGAAATGGGACTGGTTTTCCATCTCATACACACCATGCCTCAGAGTTGACCCAGATGCTCTGGGTTCTCCTTTGATAAATGCTTTGGTTGTCATCTAACCCCCTCCCCTGACTGACAGTACCAGTCTAGCCTGCCTTTAGACTGGACCTGTACAAGACCTATGGAGTTGATTAATTTAAGCCACTCTCCAGGGTCCAGGTAGTTTTTGAAGGGAGGCATACCCACCCCCCCTGTCTGTTTTTAAATCCTGTGACCAAAGCTTAAGACTTCCAGATGGTGGCACTGTTCCGCTGCAGTTTTTTATATTGGTTCTAGTTGTGTTACATGATATATGAGGTGGAAAATGAATGAATGGTCCCTTTTTTAAGAATTGTTACTTTTACATTTTCCCAATTCGAAGGGAAAAAAAGCAATTGGTGGTTTTTAAATTAGTTTTATTTTGTTTTTTGCCCTGTTCTCTTTTTAGTAATGGCCCCTTCATGAAAACACATATTTATTTAGGTCTGTTTTATTGAATTTTTTTGCCAATAAAATGCAAGGGACTGGTTTACGCATTGTACTGTTGGGAGGAGATTGGGCCTTAGCAGAGAATTGCATAACCCATTAAATGCTATTGGTTAAACTGTGCGATCTGAGTGTATGTGGGGGGGGTTGGTTCTGGTTGGGTTGTTTACTCTCAGAAGGCTCGGCAAGCTCATTTCTCTACATCAACAACACAAAAGCACACTTGTGTAATATTTATTATCTGTAACCTGGAATTTCTAGGGGGAAAAGGAAACTGGGAAGACCCAGGAACAGCTGGAGGTCTATCGAGGAGGAAATAAAATAATCAAGAACATCTTTCAAAGGGAGGCAGGTAGTCCAGCGGTTAAGATCTTTGGGCCAGTAACCGAAAGGTCGCTGGTTCGAATCCCAGAGCTGACTACAGTTGAAGTCAGAAGTTTATATACACTTTAGCCAAATACATTTAAACTCAGTTTTTTACAATTCCTGACATTTAATCCTAGTAGTAATTCCCTGTCTTATGTCAGTTAGGATAACCACTTTATTTTAAGAATGTGAAATGTCAGAATAATAGTAGAGAGTGATTTATTTCAGCCTTTATTTCTTTCATCACATTCCCAGTGGGTCAGAATTTTACATACACTCAATTAGTAGTTGGTAGCATTGACCTTTTAAATTGAAATGTTTTACCCAAGTTAAACAGGTAGCCTTCCACAAGCTTCCCACAATAAGTTGAGTGAATTTTGGCCCATTCCTCCTGACAGAGCTGGTGTAACTGAGTCAGGTTTGTAGGCCACCTTGCTTGCACACGCTTTTTCAGTTCTGCCCATGCATTTTCTATGGGATTGAGGTCAGGGCTTTGTGATGGCCACTCCAATACCTTGACTTTGTTGTCCTTAACCATTTTTCCACAACATTGGAAGTATGCTTGGGGTCATTGTCCATTTGGAAGACCCATTTGCGACCAAGCTTTAACTTCCTGACTGTTGTCTTGATGTTGCTTCAATATATCCTCATAGTTTTCCTCCCTCATGATGCCATCTATTTTGTAAAGTGCACCCACAATCTGATGCTGCCGACCCCGTGCTTCACGGTTGGGATGGTGTTCTTCAGCTTGCAAGCTTCTTCCTTTTTCCTCCAAACAGTTCTATTTTTGTTTCATCAGACCAGAGGACATTTCTCCAAACAGTATGATATTTGTCCCCATGTGCAGTTGCAAACCGTAGTCTGACTTTTTTTATGGAGGTTTTGGAGCAGTGGCTTCTTCCTTGCTGAGCGGCCTTTCAGGTTATGTCGATATAGGACTCGTTTTACTGTGGACATAGATACTTTTGTACCTGTTTCCTCCAGCATCTTCACAAGGTAAAGGACGTTCATGTTGTTCTGGGATTGATTTGCAATTTTCGCACCAAAGTACATTCATCTCTAGGAGACTGAGCGGTATGACGGCTGTGTGGTCACATGGTGTTTATGCTTGTGCACTATTGTTTGTATAGATGAACGTGGCACCTTCAGGCGTTTGGAAATTGCTCCCAAGGATGAACCACACGTGTGGAGGTCTTGGCTGATTTCTTTGGATTTTCCCATAATGTCAGGCAATGAGGCACTCAGTTTGAAGGTAGGCCTTAAAATACATCCACAGGTACACCTCCAATTGATTCAAATTATGTCAATTAGCCTATCAGAAGCTTCTAAAGCCATGACATTTTCTAGAATTTTCCAAGCTGTTTGAAGGCAGTCAAATTAGTGTATGTAAACTTCTGACCCACTGGAATTGTGATACAGTGAATTATAAGTGAAATAATCTGTAAATAATTGTTGAGAAAATGACTTGTGTCATGCACAAAGTAGATGTCCTAACCGACTTGCCAAAACTATAGTTTGTTAACAAGAAATTTGTGGAGTGGTTGAAAAACGAGTTTTAATGACTCCAACCTAAGTGTATGTAAACTTCTGACTTCAACTGTAAGTGAGATCTGTCGACGTGCCCTTGAGCAAGGCACTTAATCCTAGTCGCTCTGGATAAGAGCGTCTGCTAAATGACAAAAATATAAAATTAATATAACGAAGTGGGGGAAACCAAACCTGATGGAAAAGTCTGAATGACCTAGAGACGGGTTGGCTGACAACGTCACGAGAATGTGGGCACATCGATGAGGAAGAAGGCCATGTGGTGGTATGATTAAAATAGCTAACAACCATGTGGGGAATCGTAGGTGGCTAGTTTCATCTCGTTGATACTGTGTTGAGGTGTTTTGACTCATGTCTATGCTAATATGGCTCAAATTCGCTAGCTAACCAACAACTGTAATGATGTATTTGAGAAACAAGTGCTCCTTGTGCAAATGTATTTGTTTTCAATAAACATTTTGAGTAAATATAGTTTACATGTCAACAATCTAAACCAACACTGTATGTTTTGCCCCATTTTTTCTTATGTGTTTTGTTGCTAAACAACCAACCCGTCTATGCTCCCCAGGGCTTCTCAAAGTGGGGTCCACGGACCCCGAGGTGCTGCAGGGGGTCCGCGGTCTGATTTCAACATCTCTCTTTCTATACTCTGTATGTTAAACTGAGTGTGGTTGTGTGCAGTGCACTGCCAAAGCCACAGATCAATAACGATCAGTGGAGAGGGAGACAGACAGGGCCCTGAGCCATACATACTGCTAATGGTCCAACAATGTCTGTGTTCACAAGAGAGAGGATGAAGCCAACACATCAGGGACACCAGCTTTGATCTGTTAGGATACATGTGCAGATTGTGCACACACTCCCACATTGTCCACCAATGTAAGATTGTTCTGATTGATGCATCATTCTTGCATTTCCCAACAGATTGACATGGGATTGTTTCCACTTTCCCCCACATCCACCACTACCAATCCCCAACACGGAATCATTCCAGGGGTGAATAAAGACGACTCCATGTGAAACTATGTGCACCATGGCATCTTAATTGATTCACGAGGAAGGGACAGCAATACTGTGATAATCAAATCATCCAGAATACTTTCTTCACAACGGTGGAGGCCAAGAAGCTATCACTTTAGCATTTTTAAAAACATATTTATGAGTTAGCTTTGTAAAAAGTGTTTCTTGTTGCAATCTCACTTGGATGATCTGTGTGCTTTAACTGTCACCCCACTGCTGATTTGGGGAATGATTCTATGAGCCAGAATCTAGTAAAATAAAACATTTCTGTTTTCAATCTTTACTGTAGTTTTAAATAAGCTAAATCGAGTGTATATAGGTGTAAATATATATATATATATATATTATATATATTTGTAATGCCAATACCTTATTTTGAAGGAAACAAATGGGCCTAGGGTAGCTAGGCTACATATTAGCAGCATGTAGCGTATCACAAGCAGGGATGTTGTTACAATGTAACAGCAGGGCAGATCTCAAGAAGATGCAAAGTAACAATGTTGCATGTCTGAGATTCTGAGATACAATGACGCATATCTGCAACAAAATGTGTCTAGTTTGTGCACAACTGTGTATGCATGTGAGGCGGGCTAGAGTATGGTGACGCTGACACAACGCGTCTGCTAACTTCACTTTTAACGACGCACTAAAAAGACACAGAGCCCACTCTACTCCTCCTCTCTTCTGCACCCCATCATACTCACCACCACTCTACCCATCCGTCCCGAAAGAAAAGCTTTCAAAAAATTGCTCCGATTTACAATTTGCTGAGCAATAGCGGGCATGCCACGCTGCGACCGAAACAAGGATTCGAGGAGAACATGGAAAAAATGCCTTCACTTTTACAAATGCACTTTATATTTATTCATCTTTAGTCTGGAACTAAACAGCAGCGTTTCAGGTAAGAACAATATGTTGCTGTCGAATGCTTCTCGGCTTTTCATTCAAGAGTCGCAGACTCTCTTTGTTATGGCACGTTTGAATATCCACCTAAAGCTTATTTAGCTTTTTTTTGTTTTGGGGTAGGAGACCTGGTGGGATTTTACTGGTACTTTTTAAATCTGAAATTCACTGATCCATTGGAATGCCACGAAAGTCCGAATTCTAAGTGGAACCAGATGTATGTGTGTGTGTGTCTGGGGGGGGATCTTTGGAAACTTAAAATGCCATACATGTCCTACACCTCCGTGTCCTTCCTCTGTAAGCTGGTATGGGACTGCCCCGCAGGCAGATGTGACCCTTACATCCTGTTATACAATTATGTCCATCTCTTCTCGGTCCCCTTTTTAGTCTTTCTCACTACCGTGTAGGCCTATTGCCACGACAGTGACCTCTCGCTTTTGAACACTGACCTGCCTTACTCCTAGGCATGCTATGGGTCGATTTGTAGAGATTAAATCTAGGTTTTAAAAAAATAGCTATATTACATTAATGAAGACTGATAACACTAGGCTATAACAGTTAATTTGAGAAATACCACACTGCCACTCTGAAATGAAAGACAATGTGTCGACAACTTTTCGAGGTGGGCCTAACTAAAAACTGAAATCCTCAATTCCTCCCAAGTGGAAACAGAACTTAAACTTACTTGGCCGACCCTAGATCACAAATCCAGAGGGAATTGAACTTTGAACAAGATCTATTCAGTTCTTTGATATGGGGGTCTCCCCCCCGGAATATACATTGTGTGTTATGGGGTCAGAATTAGTTCAGTTAGTACAAGGGAGAGGAAACAGTGTCAACAAAGCTGAGTATGATGATTCAAGGTGATGACATGAATAAGACGACCATACACTGTAATTGACCAGGTTTCTGTTATTGCTGTGTTATTACAGTCATTGTTTTTGGTTTCTGTGTGATTTCTCTGAGGAAAAGAACAGTTGCGTCATCTCAACACAATGTCATGTAAGGGCCAGATATACTGTTGTGTCTAACTGTTACACCTGCAGTGCAGATGTTACTGGGTTTGTTTGCCGACTGCAAAGGCAAGGCAGATCTCTCATTCACATGCTTTCGTTCTTGTTTTCCACCATTTCTATTTATTCTGTCTTTTAGACACTTAATTCACAACCTGAGGTCTACCTGAGTGTACAGGTCTCAGAACAGGTCTCTATCCTGGGGCTCGGTCTTACCTTTAGGATCATGGAGGAATTTCAGGTCCCACCTCTGTGTCTTTGGACTCGAGCTGTACAGAAAGCAGGAAGCCAACAGCCTGATCATCCCCTAACAAATCCCCCCCCCAACCACCCACTAAAGGGCTGATCAGCCCCTAACAAATCCCACCCACTCACTGCTGCTTCTCCTCCCCTCCCACTGAGATGTTTCCTGGGTGGGGGCCTACCACCTCTTCCAGCAGTGTCAGAGGCTGGCCTGGACTGTCATAAAATAAATAAAAACAAACATACTAACAGGCTGGAGAATGTCCTGTCAATTTGTTGGTTGTTGTTTTTACTGAACAAGGAGATGTTCTGTTTTATAAAGCTTACCCGGTAAACAAGCGTCCCCTTTCATCTCAAACATCTGTCAAAATAAGAAAAAGGTTCAAGGGACAATCCTTTGGTCCCACCACCAGACCCTCATCTAGACCTGGGGGTCTTTAACCTGATACCAGAATCTATCATCGTTGTTGTTCTTATCCAATAACATCCACCCACACTTTTACTCCAACTTTGCTTCAACATCTATGGGAGTAAAATGCTTGTTATCTCAAATTGACATCCCAATATGGTTCCCAGTCCCAGTGCCTCCATCTCTACAGTACGTCTCACCTCAGTGTGGATCAAGTCTGTCACCTTGGTTTCGTGTACCTCAGCCTCCATTGGACCTCTGTCCTCCAGCTCCAGTGCCCTGCTCACACCCCCACGCCCAGAGAGACCTCATCAACACACCAGCCAGTGTTGGAGGAGAAGAAGGTGGTCTCTGGGAACATCAACCTCTCTGCTCTTGGCTCCTTGTGTTCCGTTGTTCTTGGCTGCAGGTTTAAGCCTCTCTCTTTTGCAGCAGGAAACTGGCGTGGGTCTAAGTAGGGTGACGGGGCAGGGAGTGGGAGAGAGGGAGAGGAGGCATCAGGCTAGATGGGTGTTGTTCTGGTTGTATTTCCCCAAGGTTTAACTTTCGCCAAGATTCAGTGAAGCTGTTCATCTGTGCTTCACTGTATTCACATCAAACACTTTCAAATCCGCTTCTGGAATTACATTCAAAGTTTGTCCTTTACTTGGCAGAGCCGTCTGAGGTTGAATCAGCACTTCAAAACACAGCTGCAGGGCCCAGCTTTGAGCACTTTGAGAAGTTAAGAGCTTCTACTTCACAACATCAGTAACATCAGCACCCAGCTTGTTGGGTACTAGTCATAGCCTGTGGGAAATTGGTCATCCCCTAACAGGGAGTCCCAGTTTCACTGCCTTGGTAGCAACAGAAAACAAACATTCCTGTTGTTGTGGCTCTTATTCTCATCACGACAGAAGACAAAATGACATCAGGCGGCTTTTAATAAAATGTACGTCTCCTACAAACTCCTCTTACCACACCGTCGGGAGTGTTGCTAAGCCAAGCGTTAGCGTGGCCACAACCATCGTTATGTAAGCCTTGTCAGGGACATCACACACTACTGGAGGCAGCGCGGCTTGCCTCAGAGCTTAAGTCAGCGCTGTAGATGTCCAAAATGAATTCATTGTTCTGTACAGTGTTTTGACAAATTTGGGAAGGGCGAAGTTGATCCTGTAATCTGCTCACAGCTGGGGTGGATTGCCTGTCATGGCAGAGTAGAGCCAATTAAAATAACAAATAGAAAGTTTGGATTTTCAGACCCGAGGTAGCTGGGAGCACTGCTAAATGTTTTGGCATGGAACAAAAACTAAGAAACATCATTGAGTTGAGAGGCATCAAAGACAGCGACTTTGCTGAGCGGTCTGCTCTACAGGGTCCATACGGTATGGCATTAACAGGACTCAGTTTATCTTTGCTGTTGGAGATCTGTAGAGAATGCTTGAGTAACTGTAGCAAGGTTATTGAACACGTGCCATTTAATGGAAATGACAGACAATGAGTTCCCTGGAGAGAAATGACTCCATGGAACGTTTTTTTAAAATTCCAGACTGTTATGGATTGTGTTACGTTAATAATAGGAGTCTGACATTATAAACTCATGGAAAGGCAGACTTGTCAATGTTAAGACATTCAGTTGCTTTTTGTCTGTTGGAATCTCATTCTTTTACTTCAATGACGAAGGTGCTATCTAGAACCAAAAAGGGTTCTTCAGCTGTCCCAATAGGAGAACCCTTTGAAGAACCCTTTTTGGTTCCAGGTAGAACCTTTTCCACAGAGGTTTTTTACATGGAACCCAAAATAGTTCTACCTGGAACCAAAAAGGGTTCTTCAAATGGCGACATCTGCAGAACTGGGCTCCCGAGTGGCGCAGCGGTGTAATGGCACTGCATCTCAGTGCTAGAGGCGTCACTACAGGCCCATATTCGATTCCAGGCTGTATCACAACCGGCCGGGATTGGGAGTCCCATATGGCGGCCCCGCAATTGGCCCAGCGTCGTTAGGGTTTGGGCGGTGTAGGACGTCATTGTAAATAGGAATTTGTTCTTAACTGACTTGCCTAATGAAATAAAGGTTAAATAAATAAATAAAACATTTTGGAACACTTTCTTCTAAGAGTGCCGAGTACAGATGTTTCCAGAGGTGCCCCGTTACCAGGTGAGAAAAGGTCTTTTGACTTCTGACTCTTTACTGCGTCACAATTAGTGGACAGCAAACAGGACTAACAACAGGTTGCTACAAGGAGACGTCTGCAGCAGTCGGCTCCAGCTGGTAATTGTATCTGATTACACTGTACAAAGCACTGCCGGTGGAGGCTCTCACAGCTCCGTGGAACCACGCAGCCATTGTGTTTTGTAACTACAGCGTTCGCAGCATCTGGAAGCCGACCAAGGCCACAAGCTGACTATTATTTCTCAACAACGTCGCAACGGAGGTTGTGTGAGTCTTGAGAAAAACAGTGCTACACACTGATTGAAGGTCTGCTTTATAACAACTTTTGTAGGGACTCTTTTTGTGGAGCTTCTCCGTCGTTTTAGTGTTGGTAGTGCTGCAAGGGCGGTGTTGCTAGTTCTGTGAGAGAGCTACAGTGGACCGATTAGATGACTTGAGGAGGTTTTTTGTGCTACAGGCCAGGACCCCTGTTCTGTGTATGGACTGAAGTACCCCCATACCAGTACCATCTGATTCAGAAGGGGTTAAATGCGGAAGACACATTTCAGTTGAATGCCTCCAGCTGTGCGACTGACTAGGTATCCCCCCTTTCCCTATGTCCAGCCCAACGCCCAGTGATCTGTCCCACCTTCTCTACTTCCTGGCCCCTCGGAGGGCCCCGTGAAGGAGGAATGCTGACGCTCTCTCTCTGTTTCTCTGGACCCAGATTCACTAAGGAGAGCTTCTGTTTGTTTTGGGGTCATTCCTTTTCTCTCCTTGCTCTTTGTGTTCGCTTAACATCACAGCTGCTCTCCCCCTCCTCTCTTTCTTCCTGTCTTTCTCTCCCTTTCCATCTTTCGCCCCATCTCTCGCTCTCTTCCACCAGTGCGCACACTTTTGAATCACCTGGCCTTAACCTCCCAATCTCCGCACCCCCCCCCCCCCCCCTTGCAGGAGAATAAAAAGAAAATATTGGAGAAGAAGTGGGAATGAGAGAAAACCACACTGGGTTTTTTGGATGGCTGTTGGGTTTTCTTCCCGACATTCCAGTCATAGAGGCTGGAGTCCAGCCAGTATCGTCTAGCTAGCTCAGAGTTAAATATCTCACTTTCTCTCTACCTCCTCCTCTTTTCAGTTCATACAGGCTTGGAGTGTATACAGTATACTTACTCTGGTCTTACACAGAGCCTACAGTGGAGACCCAATGTGCATGGCACATTGACATATACATTACTACATGAGGATGAAATAAGCCAAGGTACAGTTCATGACATTTCATTGTAACGTTTTTGAGAGTTAAATGTAGGGTTACTCGGTCTGGGTAAATTACTGACATAATTAAGTGAAGTAATGACATGTAATATCATCCGATATTGACAACAGAAACATCTTCAAATATGAAACCAGACATTTTCTCCTGATAAAGTTCCAAACCAGTCCCCCAAAACCCCCAAACCGCCCAGTCCTCATTTCGTTCTTCAGCCAACCTTCCCTCACATGACATTCAGACCACAGACTCCCCGTGAGGAGAAAGGTCATTCCAGGTCACATGTCTGAAATGGGGCAAATGTCCCAGAGTCTGATAGGAAATAACAAATACATAGACATTACCAATGCTAATAGACGCGTGAAAAAACACGTGCAACTACATTTTCAATGCAGCAGGCCCGTCCAATTAACACATGTCTAGACACATAACCTGGGTCAATGTCTGCTTAAGTTGATACAGGTTTTAGAGCCTCCTTTGGTCTTTTAAATATGCTAATTAAATGATTTCTTTCTCCAACTTTTTTTGCCTGCTTTGTCATAGATGTGAGAGGAGACATGACAGTGGGCTAGGTATCGTTGTGAGGAAGCTAGCCTTTCGACAGCACCACGACCAGCTGAAATATGCTTGCTCTAACAAAGCAGGACATCCATTAACAGTGATATTGATCGTGTTCCTGGCTCTCTCCACATTAGCAGCTAAAGATGGAATCATTTCTGAACAGTGTTATTGACTGTCCCCTCTCTCTCTCTCTCTCTCTCTCTCTCTCTCTCTCTCTCTCTCTCTCTCTCTCTCTCTTTGTATCTCTCTATGTGTGTGTCTCTCTTTCTCTGTTTCTCTATCTCTCTCTCCACAGAGCCTGTGAATGGTGATGTGTTTGTGTTCTTCCACGAGGGGGCTCAGGGCTGTCTAGGGGTGCAGGGTCACTCCCTGTCCCTGTCCGAGTCTTGCGAGGATGACGCCCAGAAGTGGAAGTGGGTGACCAGGGGCCGGCTCTTCAACCTAGGCTCCTCTCTGTGCCTGGGCCTGACAACAGGCAACTACAGCTCCAGGGAGGACGCCTCACCACTGGGCGTCTACCCCTGTGACAGAGAGCCTCCAGGGGTCCGATGGACCTGGTACTGTGTCCATGTGTTGGAGAACCTCAACCTGTACATGCCGTCACCCTCGCACCCTGTTAACCCCTCCGCTAACTCCTCAGTGGTGGCCTCGGATGTCAAGCCCCCACGGGAGGGGCTCAAGTGGAGGCTCTTTGGGGACGATCAGGACCTTTGTTCTAGGGCCTATCGTGGTAAGTAGAAGAGCTTCTGCTTCTGGTTTACAAAGTCATTCCAGTGGATTACAAAGGGTTGATGAGGCTATTTTGGTACTCTTTGTCTGATAAATTCAAGTGTAAGTTGAGTCATTCTGGCCAGGAAATGACTGACATGTACAGTTGAAGTCGGAAGTTTACATACAGCTTAGCCAAATATATTTAAACTCAGTTTTTCACAATTCCTGACATTTAATCCTAGTAAACTTCCCTGTCTTAGATCAGTTAGGATCACCTCTTTATTTTAAGTATGTGAAATGTCAGAATAATAGTAGAGATAATTATTTATTTCAGCTTTTATTTCTTTCATCACATTCCCAGTTTGTCAGAAGTTTACATACACTCAATTGGTATTTGGTAGCATTTCCTTTAAATTGTTTAACTTGGGTCAAACGTTTCGGGTAGCCTTCCACAAGCTTCTCACAATAAGTTGGGTGAATTTTGTCCCATTCCTCCTGACAGAGCTGGTGTAACTGAGTCAGGTTTCACAAAGCCTTGCTCGCACACACTTTGCTCGCACACATGACGCCATCTATTTTGTGAAGTGCACCAGTCCCTCCTGCAGCAAAGCACCCTCACAACATGATGCTCATTATGATGGTCATTATGGCCAAACAGTTCTATTTTTGTTTCATCAGACCAGAGGACATCACCGGTGGACCAGAAGCCATGACATCATTTTCTGGAATTTTCCAAGCTGTTTAAAGACACAGTCAACTTAGTGTATGTTAACCTCTGACCCACTGGAATTGTGATACAGTGAATTATAAGTGAAATAATCTGTCTGTAAACAATTTTTTGGTGGTTGAAAAGTGGTTGAAAAACGAGTTTTAATGACTCCAACCTAAGTGTATGTAAACTTCCGACTTCAATTGTAATTATATAAAGTGTTGGTTACTTGTTGGTTGATGGAGCAACAAGACATTAGTTTGAATCTGGTAGAACAGGGGAGTCAGCCATTTTGCAATATAAAATACAAGTCAGAATATGGTTTGTCTCTATTTCTCCCAACAGTGCTTGTAAATGAAATGCTGAGGCAGGGTTAGTCAGCTGTGTTGCACTGTTGAGGAGGGTACAGCTGTGTCTGTTCAGACGCACGCTGCAATTTTTTTTGCCCTGGGCCTCTCTGTTGACTGTATGACTGACTGGCAGCCCGCCAGCTAGACAGCTAAGGAAAGCCCTCTCTCTCTGTGTTCGTAAACTCAAGACGTAAACAGTGGAATGCCCTTGCCCTCGCATAGACCACGGTAGAGCTGGGACATTAAACCGGAAATGATCGACACCGACCATAACAATCATTTATCGCGGGCATTTTCCTGATATCGTTCATTACGATACGTAGCCTATACTAGAGGAATGTGAAGTTTGAAATGAAATAAGTGTGTTAATGTGGGTGATTGTTAATGGGACAGTTGATGGCTACAACCATCAGACTAGTAGTAGTTTAAAGGAAACGTTTAAAAAACTTGTTGCACATTAATGTTATAAACTATCCTTCTATTTATCATCATCGCATCAATTCAGGCAATTTATCACAATATGGATTTTTGTCCATATCGCCCAGCTTCAGCCTACGGTATGTTAGTGCTTATGTAGGACTCAGGAGTTGAAGCCCCCGCTTAAGGGTTAGCAGTGTGGTCTTGAAGCAAAGCCTCGTTTCCACTATTATTAGTATTATTATTCATACAGATATCAAATGTCATAATTTAAGTTGCACTGACAGCCTTTCTGCTGGCCTTAGTCTGTGAAATACTGTCTCTAGCCTGTCTGACTGCAATTAAAACCATATTTCCGACAACCTAAGTCCAGAAAACGACTTCTTTACTTTCCTCCTCTATCTTTCCTCTCCTTCTTTACTTTCCTCTATCTTTCCTCTCCTTTACCTTTCTCCTCTATCTTTCCTCTCCTTCTTTACTTTTCTCTATCTTTCCTCTCCTTTACCTTTCTCCTCTATCTTTCCTCTCCTTTACCTTTCTCCTCTATCTTTCCTCTCCTTCTTTACTTTTCTCTATCTTTCCTCTCCTTCTTTACCTTTCTCCTCTATCTTTCCTCTCCTTCTTTACCTTTCTCCTCTATCTTTCCTCTCCTTCTTTACCTTTCTCCTCTATCTTTCCTCTCCTTCTTTACCTTTCTCCTCTATCTTTCCTCTCCTTCTTTACCTTTCTCCTCTATCTTTCCTCTCCTTCTTTACTTTTCTCCTCTATCTTTCCTCTCCTTCTTTACCTTCCTCCTCTATCTTTCCTCTCCTTCTTTACTTTTCTCCTCTATCTTTCCTCTCCTTCTTTACCTTCCTCCTCTATCTTTCCTCTCCTTCTTTACTTTTCTCCTCTATCTTTCCTCTCCTTCTTTACCTTTCTCCTCTATCTTTCCTCTCCTTCTTTACTTTCCTCCTCTATCTTTCCTCTCCTTTACCTTTCTCCTCTATCTTTCCTCTCCTTCTTTCCTTTTCTCCTCTATCTTTCCTCTCCTTCTTTACCTTTCTCCTCTATCTTTCCTCTCCTTCTTTACTTTTCTCCTCTATCTTTCCTCTCCTTCTTTACTTTTCTCCTCTATCTTTCCTCTCCTTCTTTACCTTTCTCCTCTATCTTTCCTCTCCTTTACCTTTCTCCTCTATCTTTCCTCTCCTTCTTTACTTTTCTCCTCTATCTTTCCTCTCCTTCTTTACTTTCCTCCTCTATCTTTCCTCTCCTTCTTTACTTTTCTCCCCTATCTTTCCTCTCCTTCTTTACTTTTCTCCTCTATCTTTCCTCTCCTTCTTTATCTTTCTCCTCTATCTTTCCTCTCCTTTACCTTTCTCCTCTATCTTTCCTCTCCTTTACCTTTCTCCTCTATCTTTCCTCTCCTTCTTTACTTTTCTCCTCTATCTTTCATCTCCTTCTTTACTTTTCTCCTCTATCTTTCCTCTCCTTCTTTACTTTCCTCCTCTATCTTTCCTCTCCTTCTTTACTTTTCTCCTCTATCTTTCCTCTCCTTCTTTACTTTCCTCCTCTATCTTTCCTCTCCTTCTTTACTTTTCTCCTCTATATTTCCTCTCCTTCTTTATCTTTCTCCTCTATCTTTCCTCTCCTTTACCTTTCTCCTCTATCTTTCCTCTCCTTTACCTTTCTCCTCTATCTTTCCTCTCCTTCTTTACTTTTCTCCTCTATCTTTCCTCTCCTTCTTTACTTTTCTCCTCTATCTTTCCTCTCCTTCTTTACCTTTCTCCTCTATCTTTCCTCTCCTTCTTTACCTTTCTCCTCTATCTTTCCTCTCCTTCTTTACCTTTCTCCTCTATCTTTCCTCTCCTTCTTTACTTTTCTCCTCTATCTTTCCTCTCCTTCTTTACTTTTCTCCTCTATCTTTCCTCTCCTTCTTTACTTTCCTCCTCTATCTTTCCTCTCCTTCTTTACCTTTCTCCTCTATCTTTCCTCTCCTTCTTTACTTTTCTCCTCTATCTTTCCTCTCCTTCTTTATCTTTCTCCTCTATCTTTCCTCTCCTTTACCTTTCTCCTCTATCTTTCCTCTCCTTTACCTTTCTCCTCTATCTTTCCTCTCCTTCTTTACTTTTCTCCTCTATCTTTCATCTCCTTCTTTACTTTTCTCCTCTATCTTTCCTCTCCTTCTTTACTTTCCTCCTCTATCTTTCCTCTCCTTCTTTACTTTTCTCCCCTATCTTTCCTCTCCTTCTTTACTTTTCTCCTCTATCTTTCCTCTCCTTCTTTATCTTTCTCCTCTATCTTTCCTCTCCTTTACCTTTCTCCTCTATCTTTCCTCTCCTTTACCTTTCTCCTCTATCTTTCCTCTCCTTCTTTACTTTTCTCCTCTATCTTTCCTCTCCTTCTTTACTTTTCTCCTCTATCTTTCCTCTCCTTCTTTACTTTCCTCCTCTATCTTTCCTCTCCTTCTTTACTTTTCTCCCCTATCTTTCCTCTCCTTCTTTACTTTTCTCCTCTATCTTTCCTCTCCTTCTTTACTTTTCTCCTCTATATTTCCTCTCCTTCTTTATCTTTCTCCTCTATCTTTCCTCTCCTTTACCTTTCTCCTCTATCTTTCCTCTCCTTTACCTTTCTCCTCTATCTTTCCTCTCCTTCTTTACTTTTCTCCTCTATCTTTCCTCTCCTTCTTTACTTTTCTCCTCTATCTTTCCTCTCCTTCTTTAACTTTCTCCTCTATCTTTCCTCTCCTTCTTTACCTTTCTCCTCTATCTTTCCTCTCCTTCTTTACCTTTCTCCTCTATCTTTCCTCTCCTTCTTTACTTTTCTCCTCTATCTTTCCTCTCCTTCTTTACTTTTCTCCTCTATCTTTCCTCTCCTTCTTTACTTTCCTCCTCTATCTTTCCTCTCCTTCTTTACCTTTCTCCTCTATCTTTCCTCTCCTTCTTTACTTTTCTCCTCTATCTTTCCTCTCCTTCTTTATCTTTCTCCTCTATCTTTCCTCTCCTTTACCTTTCTCCTCTATCTTTCCTCTCCTTTACCTTCCTCCTCTATCTTTCCTCTCCTTCTTTACTTTTCTCCTCTATCTTTCATCTCCTTCTTTACTTTTCTCCTCTATCTTTCCTCTCCTTCTTTACTTTCCTCCTCTATCTTTCCTCTCCTTCTTTACTTTTCTCCCCTATCTTTCCTCTCCTTCTTTACTTTTCTCCCCTATCTTTCCTCTCCTTCTTTACTTTTCTCCTCTATCTTTCCTCTCCTTCTTTATCTTTCTCCTCTATCTTTCCTCTCCTTCTTTACTTTTCTCCCCTATCTTTCCTCTCCTTTACCTTTCTCCTCTATCTTTCCTCTCCTTCTTTTCTTGCCTTTTTTTGTGGCGAGGCAAACGGGCATTTGTAATTTTGAACTGCCATTCCTCACAACTTGCTTTTGTGAAGTCAACAGGCTGCTGAATAATGAATGCCACGGACATTAGTCACCCCGCTGTGTAGCTAGCAGGCTAGCAGCTTGACACGAACCAGCCACTGGTGGAGGAGAGTTGGGAATGAAGGAGGGAGGGAACTTTCTAGGCCTTTCCCAGTTTTGTTTTAACACATATGCCCTACTTTCCATGGGCCTGGCTAGTTCTCTGTGTGTTTTGGTAACATCGCAAACACCCTTCTAGTCTTTCTCTTTTACAGCTCTCTCTCTACCTCTCTCTACCACTCTCTTTCTCCCTTTCTCCCTCAACCTTTCTCTCTCTTTCCTCGCTCTTCTCTCTCTCTCTCTCTCTCTCTCTCTCTCTCTCTCTCTCTCTCTCTCTACCACTCTCTTTCTCCCTTTCTCCCTCACCCTTTCTCTCTCTTTCCTCGCTCTTCTCTCTCTCTCTCTTTCCCCGCTCTTCTCTCTCTCTCTCTCTCTTCTCTCTCTCTCTCTCTCTCTCTCTCTCTCTCTCTCTCTCTCCCCGCTCTTCTCTCTCGCTCTCTCTTTCCTCGATCTACCTATCTTTCTTTGCTCGCTCTCTTCCCTCTCTCTCTCTCTTTCTCCACCGTGTCTTGGAGAGTTGATTTGCGTTTTCCCCCTGCTGCCCTTTCCTTCATACCCCGCCATCCAGTGGAATGCAGAGGCTACCGTGGCAACCCCTGGGCTTTTTGTCAAACTGTGGAGATCAGGTTTCATTCAAAGTAATGTTCATTCACCTCTCAAAAAATAAGTTTAGTTTATACATGGCAGTCTCATAATAGACTGGAAAAATAACTAAAACAGCTGCTTAGAAATTAAACTCATTATTTCATAAGTTTTTTTGGAAGGAGTATCCTTTCTACCCTTGTCATTTTTCTGGCATACATTTTTAGTTTGAGACAGTGTATTGAGTTTTCAAAAGCTTTGTCCTCAGTTATATATTTTTCAGGTGAAAATCATTTGATTGTTTTTCCATTATCTGGTCTATTTTGGTTTATTGTTTACATCTGATGAGCTTTCCCATACCTTTTGGTCCAAAATCACACTTTGGCGTGTGTCTTCATTTCCTGCAATATATCTAGTATTTATTTCTCATGTCTTTGAGTACACATATTTGTTTACTCAGTAAAACGGTCCACACAAATCAATATGGGACAGGAAGTGGAGCTTCCGTGCTTCCTGGGATGTGAAGTCTTTCCATCGTGTGCCTTTGCAGAGATCTATACTATCCAGGGGAACTCTCACGGTCGGCCCTGCTACCTGCCCTTCATGTACGATGGCCAGTGGTTCCACAACTGCACCAGTATTGGCAGAGAGGACGGTCACCTGTGGTGTGCCACCACCTTCGACTATGCCAAGGACGAACGCTGGGGCTTCTGTCCTGTTAAGAGTGAGTCACCCCCCCCCCCCCCCACACACACCACAGACTCTATGTTTCTTTATGACTTTTTCCCCTTGCAATGATCTCTGTTTCTCCTTCCCTCCCCTCTCTCTCTCTCTCTCTCTCTCTCTCTCTCTCTCTCTCTCTCCCCCTGCCAGGCAATGACTGTGAGACGTTCTGGGACACAGACCCCCTGACAGACAGCTGCTACCAGTTCAACTTCCAGGCCACCCTGTCATGGAGCGAGGCTCGCATCAGCTGCCAACAGCAGAGGGCTGACCTGCTCAGTATCACCAAGCTGCATGAGCAGACCTACATCAACGGTAGGAGGCCAGAGGAGAGGCTAAAATTCAGTCCTCTGTGCTACAACATTCTCGGTTTGATGGAAATGTGTTTATAGGTGTGTTATGAACTGGTATTAAACATTACTGGTATACAACTATGTATTAAGCATTTATAAGCCATTTAAAAGGATACCTTAAAATCAAGTGTTACCATCTCTTCCCAACTTACCTCTTCTCCAATAGTTTTAAAGAGGTAGAGTGTGTTCTTGTCTCGGGTTAATATGGGGACATCTTAGGTTTTTAAGAGAAGTCTCTCCCCGCTGCTGTAGGTTTGCTGACTGGTTACAGTGCTGCTCTGTGGATCGGTCTGAATGACCTGGACATCAGCGGAGGTTGGCAGTGGGCTGACTCCTCCCCGCTCAAATACCTCAACTGGGAGAACGGTGAGAGAACACTGCCTTTAACCCAACCCAACCTCAACCATCCTCAACCATCTGTTTAACCCAACCTCAACCATCCTCAACCATCTGTTTAACCCAACCTCAACCATCCTCAACCATCTGTTTAACCCAACCTCAACCATCTTTTTAACCCAGCCATAACCATCCTCAACCATCTTTTTAACCCAACCCAACCTCATCCATCCTCAACCATCTTTTTAACCCAACCTCAACCATCCTCAACCATCTGTTTAACCCAACCTCAACCATCTGTTTAACTCAACTCAACCTCAACCATCCTCAACCACCTGTTTAACCCAACCCAACCTCAACCATCTGTTTAACTCAACTCAACCTCAACCATCCTCAACCATCTGTTTAACCCAACCCAACCTCAACCATCCTCAACCATCTGTTTAACCCAACCCAACCTCAACCATCCTCAACCTTCTGTTTTACCCAACCCAACCTCAACCATCTGTTTAACCCAACCTCAACCATCCTCAACCATCTGTTTAACCCAACCCAACCATCCTCAACCATCTGTTTAACTCAACCCAACCTCAACCATCATCAACCATCTGTTTAACCCAACCTCAACCTCAACCATCTGTTTAACTCAACCTCAACCTTCCTCAACCATCTGTTTAACCCAACCCAACCTCAACCATCCTCAACCATCTGTTTAACTCAACCCAACCTCAACCATCTTTTTAACCCAACCTCAACCATCCTCAACCATCTTTTTAACCCAACCTCAACCATCCTCAACCATCTTTTTAACCCAACCTCAACTATCCTCAACCATCTGTTTAACCCAACCTCATCCATCCTCAACCATCGTTTTAACCCAACCCAACCTCAACCATCATCAACCCTCCTTTAAAAGCAGATTGATGCTTATTGTCATGAATCTTCCCCTGGAAGCAGACCAGAGCGATCTTCGCTCGATGGGCCAGCTGAAAAGTCCAAATTGGCTATATAGTAAAAATGTATGAAAAGGAAAATGAGCGTTTGGGCTTAATTTAAGGTTAGGGTTATCAGTGTTAGGGTTATGGTTAAGTTTAAAATCAGATTTTATGATTTTGTGGCTATGCCAGCAAGTGACCACTCTGCAGAGCTGCCTTCAGGGCAATATTCATGACAATAAATGCCAACCTACGCATTTTAACCCAATCCTCATCCATCCTCAACCATCCTTTTAACCCAACCTCATCCATCCTCAACCATCCGTTTAACCCAACCTCATCCATCCTCAACCATCTGTTTAACCCAACCCAACCTCTGCCATCTGTTTAACCCAACCCAACCTCTGCCATCTGTTTACAACACCAACACCACAGACTACACAGATAACATCTAACGTTCCCTTCTTTCTATCTCACAATATGTGTTGTATTTCAATCCCAGACCAGCCGAGCCATGTGGATGAGGAGAACTGTGCGGCGATCAGGACAGAGTCGTCCGGCCGCTGGCAGAACAGAGACTGCTCTGTAGCCCTTCCCTATGTCTGTAAGAAGAGACCCAATGCCACCCTGGACCCCTTCACCACCGGTACGTCTGCCTAGTCTCCGGCCGAGACTCTAGACCTCCTTATCAAATCCTCCCCGCTAAAGCTTTGACAGCTGTAGGAGCTTAATTTGATCACTCTTCTGTTGCTGAGAATTGTCCTGCAAAACAGGAAAGGCACATTTTTAGTATATTTGAGTTTTTAGAAAGTTTTAGAATGTTTGTAATTTCCACTTTCAAAATTCAGACTTGATTTTCCTTTACGTAAAATGTATCAACACCTACAAAATGTCAATTTGTTACAATCCACATAAGAATTCACATTTCCTGTTGCTGCAGGCTTATTTTCCCGCTGTGGCAAACCGGCTCAAATTAAGATACATCTGTAGCTTGTTGTTTCATGGATAGTTACACCCCCTGTATGTGAGCAGTTAGAGTCATAGAAAGAAATCATAGATTTGTGTTACCATCGGGTTATATGCTTGCTACTGTATTAACAAATAGTTAATATAGGGTATATTTCCCTTCTGTTTGCTCTCTGTCTCTGCTCTGTGGGCTGCAGACTCGTGGGCGGATGATGAGAAGTACGAGTGTGATGTGGGCTGGCAGGCGTTCCAGGCAGGCTGCTACAGACTGACGTCAGAGAAGGTGGACTGGGACGCTGCTCAGAAAACCTGTCAGAAAATGGAGGCCAACCTGGTCAGCCTCCACACCCTGCCTGAACTAGAGTTCATCATCAACAACATCAAGCGAGGTACACAGATAGTGCAGCATGTCACGGAAAGGTGCCTCAACCCGAAGACAGGCGGCTACACAGATAGCACAACAATGTACATGTCTCGAAAGGGAGCTTCAACTTCGGTGTCAACAGTTTCTCTCACGGGAGACAGTTGATCTTGGTTCTTGTTCGTGATTATATATAGCACCTATGTACAATTTGTTTACGTTGTTTACCTGAAACAACAACAATGAAATTAAATAAAAATATAGAGTACCAGTCAAAAGTTTGGAAATGTTTTGGTTAATACATGATTCCATATATTATTCTACAAAGTAGAAATAAAGAAAAACCCTTGAATGTGTTCAAGGTGTGTTCAAGCGTTTGACTGGTACTTTATATAATAAGTTATTTACAACTTTTTCATCACCACACTATGAGGACAGGGGTTGGCATACTGTAGTTCCACCCTGCCTACACTCTTAGAAAAAAAGGTGCTATCGAGAACCTAAACGGGTTCTTCGGGTGCACTCATTGGAAAAACCCTTTGAGGAACCCTTTTTGGTTCCAGGTAGAAAGAACCTTTTTAGTTCCATGTAGAACCCTTTTGGGTTCAAAGTAGAACCCTTTCCACGGAGGGCTCTACATTGAACCCATAAGGGTTGTACCTAGAACCAAAAAGGATTCTCCTATGGGGACAGCCCAAGAACCCCTTAGGAGCATATTTGTTGAAGATTGTCTAATACTCCAATCCACTCACTGCTTCTCCCATCTTGTTTCTGTCCTAATGTGATTGCTGTAGTGTCTCCTCCTCCCTGCTCTGTGATAGTTATCATCCTATCTCTGTGTGTCAGATGTGGAGGAGCTGTGGATTGGTCTCCATGACACGGCTATGCAGATGGACTTCCAGTGGACAGACCACACGCCCGTCATCTTCACTTACTGGCATCCCTTTGAGCCCAACAACTTCCAAAACACCCCAGAGGACTGTGTCACCATCTGGGGACCCGTGAGTGACCCTTGGCCTTTGACCCCTATAGTCTGGACCCTTCGTCATCTCACAGCATTGTGTTCTGACTGCCAACAAGCCCTACAGAAAACGATTGTTTATACTCTGCAGCTGTGCCCTCTCTCTTTCTGTCTGTGTGTGTGTGTGTGTACAGGAAGGCCGCTGGAATGACAGTCCCTGTAACCAGACCCTGCCGTCTATCTGTAAGAAAGCAGCCCAGAAGACTGACGGAGAGGCACAGGACCACGGGTGCAAACCAGTAAGATTTACTGTAGTCCCTTTCTTTATTTCCCTCTCTCTACGTTCTGTTTTTCCCTCTCCCTTTGTCTCTCCTCTGTTTCTCCCTCCCCCTCTCTCTCTCTCTACGTTCTCTTTTTCCCTCTCCCTTTGTCTCTCCTCTGTTTCTCCCTCCCCCTCTCTCTCTACTTTCTTTCTCTCTCACTCCTTCTCTCTATTTCCTCTCTCTCTCTCTCTCTCTCTCTCTCTCTCTCTCTCTCTCTCCCTCTCTCTCACTCCTTCCTCTCACTCCCCCACTCATTAATGTGCTTGCTGAAGGCAAACAATTCCATCTGTTATTCCCCTCCTGTATCTATTGTATCTTTCTTATTCTGTCTGATCTGTCGCTCCCCGCCATCCTTTATCTGCTTCCCTTTATCTCCGTCTCTGTCTGCCTAGAAACGCTCTATTCCCAGTTCTAGCAGCGTCACGCTGTTCTAACTCCAGATGCAGACAGTCAGCACTGGCACTCTGAATGCAGATGGTACATATTTGAGTGCACCCCCTCACACTCTTCTCCCCCTCCCTGTGCACCACTCCGCCCCTTCCCCCTCCGCCCCTCTGCCCTCTGACCACACGCCACCTCCCCTCTGCCCCAGTCTGTATTTGCTCTGAATCACTCCCTCAGGGCCAGGGAGATCAGCCAGACAACCCCCAGACAACCCCACAAATGTGTTCACATTCACAAAAAATACCCACACACAAATGAACCATATCCACAGGTCTCACATCTGGTAAACCCATCTCTCTCTCTCTCTCTCTCTCTCTCTCTCTCTCTCTCTCTCTCTCTCTCTCTCTCTCTCTCTCTCTCTCTCTCTCTCTCTCTCTCTCTCTCTCTCTCTCTGTGTCTCTCTGTCTGTCTCTCTGCAATTTCACAGATTGTAATTCTCTTCTTATCTTTGACTAGTTTCCCCCGTGGTTGTGTGCTCTCCTCTCCTGCTATATTTCAACCCTCTCCTCCTGTTTAAAGGGTTAAAATCATTTACTTGTGGCAGAGGTATGGCTGTTTGATCCTGATGCTTCAGTAATTTAGTGTTTATGTACTCTCTCCCTCCCTCACTAGACATGATGGATAGCCCAGCTAATGCCTCATGGCAAATGAGCTACTGCTGTTAGCTTGGCTCCTGCGTGGCCAACTTCTCTGTGGAGTTGACTGCATTGTGCGATTTTGTACGAGTTAATGCTCGCTTTTTTGTTGTTGAGTTCACTCAACATCTGAAGAGAAAGTGTGAGACAACCAAGTTACTGACTTAATGGTTCTGCGGTTCTGCGGTTCTGTCGGAACAATAGGGTCTATATGATCCATAACTCATTGGCTCAGGGAACTGTACCACTAGAGATCCCCAGAGAGTGTTGCATTGTGGGTCATGTGACAGGAGAGAGAGAGAGAACGAGAGAAAGAAATAGATAACATGTGCATCTGCCTCTCCAGTATGATTCTCGTATAGAGGAGGGCTGCTCACCAGCTGGAAGTCTGAGGTTTCTCCCTCCCTGCCAAGTGCAGTTGTGCAAAAGCCTGAAGTTGGACTGAATCACACAAAGTGACTCTCTCCACCTCCCTCTCTCCCTCTCTCGCGTACGCACTCACTTCAACGCACACATTTACATGACTACACACTCAAACCCTTGTGACCTTTTTGTGTGTTGGAGAGAGAGCGAGAGAGAGAGAGAGAGAGAGAGAGAGCGGTGGAGAGAGAGCGTAGCTCTGAGCCTGGACTTGTTCTGTCCTGTCCCGGTTTTATAAGTAGGGGAAAAAGAATAGCCCTCTCCTTGTTAGCCGTGTGTGGTTTATAGTACTTTATGCTTATACGTTACCATCTCATCTGGTTGTGTTTTCATGCAAGTCTCTGGACGTAGATAGATCTCTTTGGATAGTTGTAATTTCTACACCTCCTCAACCTTTCACCTCTCTCTCTCTCTCGCCAGGGCTGGAGATGGCACAGTCCGGCCTGCTACTGGGTGGGAGAGGAGCAGGTGACCTTCGAGGAGGGCAGGAAGGCCTGCGCTGGCAGCGGAGCAACCCTCATCACCATCACCAATAGGTACGCACACACACATGCGTACCTGTACATACACTCATGCACATATGCAAGCAAGCAAGCATGCACAGACACAAACACACACACCTAAGGTAACCTCTGACCCCCGAGCCTTTTCCATATGCGTTGTTGTAGGTTTGAGCAGGCATTTGTCAACAGTCTGGTGTTTGGCCGTTCTGGGGATTCGTTCTGGATAGCCCTGCTTGACCAGAAAAGCCCCGGGAAATTCCGCTGGCTCAGCGGGGATGAAGTGGCCTATACCAACTGGAACAGAGACCAGCCAGGTGGGGACATGGACCTCTGTCTCTCTATCTGTCCACAGAGCTATCATGACGGACATGCTGGTCTTGTACTAGTCTTCAGGGCACCTGTCTGTGCTGTATGCCATATGCCCAGAGCAAAGTCAAATCTAGATACGGTATGAACACTTATCTCTTGAATATTCGTTGTGGATAAAATTGCCAATGACTTAATCAGGTGATTTGTTTGCCGTTTTCAAGACCATCTTTTTGCCACGATCTCTACCATCCCCACTGGTGTGCCAGTCAGTCAGTTACTCCCAGACCCAGACTCATGCAACTACGTAACATGGACCACTCTCTCCCCCCTCTCCTCTGTCAGGAGGAAACATCAAAGGGGGCTGTGTAACCATGGAGACGGGCTACGCCACAGGCCTATGGGAGGTGAAGGACTGTGCGTCGGCCCGGGCCAAGTTCATCTGTAGACTGAACCAGGACACGTCCCTCAGCCCTGAGCCCCCCATCCCGCTCCCCACCCCCAGCCTCACTGGATCCTGCCCCAACGGGTGGAAGACAAACGGCAAGCTGCACCACTGCTACAAGGTATCCTACACCTTTTCCACTGCTTGATATTACTACACAGTGAAGAGGCGAGTCCAGGATGCTGGCCTTCTAGGCAGAGTTCCTCTGTCCAGTGTCTGTGCTCTTTTGCCCATCTTAATCTTTTTTTTTTATTGGCCATTCTAAGATACTATATAATGAAGCTGCCATTTGAGGACTTGTGAGGCATTTGTTCCTCAAACTAGACATTGTAAGGTATTTGTCCTCTTGCTCTGTTGTGCACCGGGGCCTCCCACTCTTTCTATTCTGGTTAGCGCCAGTTTGTGCTGTTCTGTGAAGGGAGTAGTGCACAGCATTGTACGAGATCTTCAGTTTCTTGGCAATTTCTCGCATGGAATAGCCTTCATTTCTCAGAACAAGAATAGACTGACGAGTTTCAGAAGAAAGTTCTTTGTTTCTGGCCATTTTGAGCCTGTAATCGAACGCACAAATGCTGATGCTCCAGATACGGAACTAGTCTAAAGAAGGCCAGTTTTATTGCTTCTTTAATCAGAACAACAGTTTTCAGCTGTGCTAGCAAAATTGCAAAAGGGTTTTCTAATGATCAATTAGCCTTTTAAAATGCTTAACTTGTATTGGCTAACACAACGTGCCATTGGAACACAGGAGTGTTGGTTGTTGATAATGGGCCTCTGTACGCCTATGTAGATGTTCCATAAAAAAATCTGCCGTTTCCAGCTACAATAGTCATTTACAACATTAACAATGTCTACACTCTATTTCTGAACAATTTGATGTTATTTTAATGGACAAAAAAAATAGTTTTTCTTTCAAAAACAAGGACATTTCTAAGTGACCCCAAACTTTTGAACGGTAGTGTATATTTTAAGGATATGTATTAGTTTAGTCAATATAGATACCATTTATTTGCCTCTAACGCCTCTGTGTGTGTGTGTGTGTGTGTGTGTGTGTGTGTGTGTGTGTGTGTGTATGCACGTGCCTGCCTCCCTGCCTGCATGTGTGTGTGTCCCAGGTGTTCGACTCGGCCCAGATGGACCAGAAGCTGAGCTGGCTGCAGGCCCACCTAGCCTGTCAGAGACACCATGGAGCCAACCTGTTGAGTGTCAGTGGCCCAGAGGAGGAGCACTTCATACTGCAGATATTACACGAAGCCTTTGGGTGGGTGGACACTCCACCTTGATCATGCATGGGTTGTAATAAAAGGGTCTCTATTACAGGGCCTAGACTGGATGGAGGGAGAATGTTGTTCTTATTTGAAAAGGGGATGTGTTTGTAATTTAAAGAGGGAATGTGGATGTAAGGATGAGGATGATAATAATAAATATAATAAGAATTTTTGGGGGGTGCTTATATTTGTCCTGTTACACACAGTGCGTAGTGGAAATGTGTTTTTTCCCAAATCCCCCTGAGATACCCGCAGGGAGTGGGTCATGGGCAGGGTCACCATTGTACAGCACCCCTGGAGCAATTAGGGTTAAGTGCCTGGCTAAAGGGCACAGTGACAGATTATATATATATATATTTTATGGTGAAGACTATGATGCTGATGATGGTGATGATGATAGTAATGATGATGCTGCTGCTGCTGCTGATGATCACAATGACAATAATGATGATGCCGACGACTCTGCTCCTGCTGATGATGATGTTGATGATGATGATGGTCCACAGGGAGTCAGAGGACCATGAGCAGCGCTGGTTCTGGATCGGCCTGAACCGCAGGAACCCCATGGACAACGGTAGCTGGAAGTGGAGCGATGGACTGGCCGTGAGTCACAGCATCACCGTCCCGTCATCCAGCCACAGCATTACACCACAGCATAGACCTAATTCGAGCAGCCAAACCACAGCACTATCTATTATTGACCCAGCTTGACACAGCGACCTTGATTTACCGATAGCTACAGCCCAGCTGCAACATCATACAGCCTCTTGCACCCTATACGTGTACCTCAAAGCTTAGAGATATAGCTACCTACTTTTCAAGCTAATTTTGTAACGTCCTCTAACACCATCTTCCTCTGCATGTCAGTATACATACCAGAACTTTGGGCGTTACTACTACAACGTCCGTCAGTGTGCAGCAGCAGATCTGGGCACCATGACCTGGCTGGCCATGCGCTGTGAGGCTGAACTGGACTGGATCTGCAAGATCCCCAAAGGTAACAGCAAGACAACGGAACCACACATAGACACTGATACAGTCACAAAGGAGTGCTACTGCTGTATACAGACACTGTAGAGACACGCTGACACAAGGGGCGCTTGTTGTTGCCTGAAAGCTTTCATTTTGAACATTCAAGTCTGTGTTATATAGTGCTGAGCGAATAACCCCCCAAAATGTTTATATCGGTTATTAAACAACTAATTGTCTGACGTCGGTTCAATTACTTGAATTCCATTTCGTTTTTTGGGGGGGTTGGCGGGGGGTGAGCCTAATGCGCCGTTTCTCTGGAGAGAAATCAAATACTTCAGGAGAGAAATCCAGTCATTAAATATGTGGGATGTTGAAGGGAGTTGTAGTTTTCAGTAAGCAAATATGTGACCGACCGGCTCGATTCGGTCTTATGTAGCAACATTTGCAATGGTGTTTTTTTACATTGGATAAAAGTCGAGACTCGGAGCTAGAACATTTGATGTCTTACACTACAATCAGTGCTTAATTTGTAACTCGGGAGGTTCTGGAACAAAAAGGGAGCACGAGAGGGGGGTTGAGAAGTTCTGAGGTTCTGAGGTACCTTTATCGTAAAGCATTGCATGCATATCATTGCATTTGCGTGGTGACATAGAGCAGTAGAGTAGAGGCACTTACACAAGTTGCACACATTGGGGAACATTTTTGGAGACGTTGGCAGAATATTTTTTAATACAGCACAAATGTGAATCTGAGATCAATAAAAACAACCTAGGCCTAGGTGTGTGGAGGTGCATGTTGTAGGCCACAATATGAGGAGGAAATTATAGTCCTAAAAATACTTTCCAGTTTCACTGACTCACCCAATGACATGCAGCTCACTTGCTGGTGATGGCCGATGCGTTCGTGCCAAAAGCCTCTCTCTCGCTTGTTTTACTTTGTAAAACAATAATTGGAAGTTCATCAAATATGTTGGTAGCCTGCAACATAGTCTTCTCTTTTCAGCAGGAGACATTTTGCTTTCCAACCTCTGTTTTCCCTCGATTGTATTTGTCTGTTTTGTCTGCATGCTGCTTGTTCACTGACAAATTTGCCACGCGTTCACAACTGTAGGCTATTCTTTGTTATTGGGCAACAATCCACAAGAAGCTATTGATCCTTCTCATGGTGTAGTAGGCTATTCGGAATGATTTCATTTATTTATGAACTGACAGCAGTAATTCTAGAACCATTCTGTAAGGAAATAAATGATGAAGTGCAAGGCTTGAGAGATGAGAGTTGCAGGCTCTATCAGCTCTATCAGTCTATCAGAGCAGAGAGAGAGAGAGAAAATAGAAAGTGAATCTCATCCTAGTTATGTAAGAGATACAGGCATGCTTCTCACACAGCCACCACCCGTTCGTCTCACACATAGAGTAGGTTACAATGTTGCACCATGTTCTTTTGTGGGGGCAGGAGAATTAACGAAGGGGCAACTCGAATGAACTTTGATCGCTTTTATTCAGATTTTTACATTGTAATTTTTTACCGTATAAGGACAAATTGGTTCGGGATCAAAATAGTCCAAAACAGCGAGGTCCCGGATCCTGTTCCAGCAGAATCCCGCTCAAATTAAGCACTGGCTACAGTTGAGGAACAATAGAAAAGTAATTCTGCTTTGGAAGTTGATAACCTTGTAACACCACTTTTGAGAAAATGTCCCTTGAATGTTTTGGCACACCTACAGGAGAGCTCTTCTTTATCTATACACATTCAGCATTGTTCACACCCTCTTAAGCCTTAGCCCCACCCATCTCTTTAAGGATTCACACGTGAGGCCATCTGCTAAACAGAGTGAGTACGGTAGTGCACTAAACAACCAAAGATTTCAAGACTAACGGCTGGTTGATACTACTTCTATCGACACGTCCGTAGACAGTTGTTGCAGTGACATCAAGAATATTCTACTGAACACAAAAATGAGCAGCCTGCTGGTCTAAAATAGCATAAATTGTCTATTTTAACACCAATAAACCGATCTGTTTAAAAATGAATTTAGTATATGTCAATCTAGCAAACCAGGCAACCAAAAGCAACTTTCTAAACAATGTTTTAGTTTGTTTCTAGGTTGTTAGCTAGCTAGCTAATGTTAAGTTAGCTAAGGAGATGGAGAAAATTCTGCCGTTCAAATATGCGGAGGGAGTCAAAAAGGGATACTCTGCTTCCACTGGACATTTCACTGATTTTAAAACTCACTTCATCTTGAAAGTGGCAAGCATTAGCAACACTTTTGCAGTTTTTCACGATATCTTCCAAAAAAGCTGTGTTAAAAAGGATTACCTACACATACTGAGCAGCTCATGTTATACAGACATGGCCAAAAGTTTTGAGAATGACACAAATATTAATTTTCACAAAGTCTGGTGCCTCAGTTTGTATGATGGCAATTTGCATATACTCCAGAATGTTATGAAGAGTGATTGGATGAATTGCAATTAACTGCAAAGTCCCTCTTTGCCATGCAACTAAACTGAATTTCAGCCCTGCCACAAAAGGACCAGCTGACATCAGGCCAGTGATTCTCTCATTAACACAGGTGTGAGTGTTGACGAGGACAAGGCTGTAGATCACTCTGTCATGCTGATTGAGTTCAAATAACAGACTGGAAGCTTCAAATGGAGGGTGGTGCTTGGAATCATTGTTCTTCCTCTGTCAACCATGGTTACCTGCAAGCAAACACGTGCCATCATCATTGCTTTGCACAAAAAGGGCTTCACAGGCAAGGATATTGCTGCCAGTAAAATTTCACCTTAATCAACCATTTATCGGATCATCAAGAACTTCAAGGAGAGCGGTTCAATTGTTGTGAAGAAGGCTTCAGGGTGCCCAAGAAAGTCCATCAAGCGCCAGGACCGTCTCCTAAAGTTTATTCAGCTGCAGGATCGGGGCACCACCAGTACAGAGCTTGCTCGGGAATGGCAGCAGGGAGGTGTGAGTGCATCTGCATGCACAATGAGGCGAAGACTTTTGGGGGATGGCCTGGTGTCAAGAAGGGCAGCAAAGAAGCCACTTCTCTCCAGGAAAAACATCAGGGACAGACTGATATTCTGCAAAAAGGTACAGGGATTGGACTGCTGAGAACTGGGGTAAAGTCATTTTCCCTGATGAATCCCCTTTCCGATTGTTTGGGGCATCTGGAAAAAAGCTTGTCCGGAGAAGACAAGGTGAGCGCTACCATCAGTCCTGTGTCATGCCAACAGTGAAGCATCCTGAGACCATTCATGTGTGGGGGTTGCTTCTCAGCCAAGGGAGTGGGCTCACTCACTATTTTTTCCTAAGAACACAGCCATGAATAAAGAATGGTACCAACACATCCTCCGAGAGCAACTTCTCCCAACCACCCAGGAACAGTTTGGTGACGAACAATGCCTTTTCTAGCATGATGGAGCACCTTGCCATGAGGCAAAAGTGATAACTAAGTGTCTCAGGGAACAAAACATCGATATTTGGGTCAATGGCCAGGAAACTCCCTAAACGTTAATCCCATTGAGAACTTGTGGTCAATCCTCAAGAG
This sequence comes from Oncorhynchus kisutch, assembly GCF_002021735.2. NCBI lineage: Eukaryota > Metazoa > Chordata > Actinopteri > Salmoniformes > Salmonidae > Oncorhynchus > Oncorhynchus kisutch. The sequence goes on along the minus strand of NC_034183.2, from coordinate 52,953,886 downwards.
GCCGGTGGACAAACAAAAACCCACAAATTCTGACAAACTCCAAGCATTGATTATGCAAGAATGAGCTGCCATCAGTCAGGATGTGGCCCAGAAGTTAATTGACAGCATGCCAGGGCGGATTGCAGAGGTCTTGAAAAAGAAGGGTCAATACTGCAAATATTGACTCTTTGCATCAACCTCATGTAATTGTCAATAAAAGCTTTTGACACGTATAAAATGCTTGTAATTACACTTCAGTATTCCATAGTAACATCTGACAAAAATATCTAAAGACAGTGAAGCAGCAAACTTTGTGGAAATTAATATTTGTGTCTTTTTCAAAACTTTTGGCCACGACTATAGACAAAAGCCTGCTACATGGCAGACCAATCCGAAATCTCGGCATGTCCAGCCCATCCATTATCTCAGTCAATTATGGCTATCCGGAAGATTCCTGTCTTTTCCGTGTCTAAAACAAATAGGCTCGTAAATTAACAATTTTATTCGTATTTACAGATAGGAAACAAGTTTGTTATTAAGGCACATAAAGGTTCACATGTTCCAGAAGGCATTTCTGCTAAAAAATGCCTTTTGATAAAGAAATTTATGTTTACGTTCAAATGTCTCTCCTGTGAAGTAGTGACGCGCAACATTCGCCTAGTTTCCTGAAATGAGATGTTGTGGAAATTCTTACACAGGGACACTCAAAGTCAATTTGAAATGAATCGTTGTTTATTGACACTGTGCTGGAGAGGTTCCAACAAACCTAATGCACCATAGTGAATGTCTGTCAGGAGCTCTGCTGGGGCAGTCCCAGCAGTTGTCTTATATAATGGCTTTACACAGACAAGTTCTATTTGCATGATTTAGCATAATTCATTCCTCATTACCGTTTTGTTTCATTCATTCGACCGACCAATACTGGTTCATAACATGTGACATACCAACACCTCACAAGGCTTCTTCTCTCTTGAAACTAAGATATCTTTCATTCTCAAAACAAAGGTCTGGTCGTACAGCCTAATTGCAGCTATTGATAGTGAGGATTCGTTCAGTAAGTCACTCACATGAACACAGGCATTAGTTTACAGAAAAGCAGAAACATGCAACATAGGAATTGGTAGATACAATAGCACAAGTATAACATTTCCATCACAGAGTCACATATTCAACCTAGTTCAGCACTAAAAAACGTGGTAATTAACTACAATGAACATAATGCACTGCGCCAGTTTTTTCTGACTCGGACAAAGACAGGATCAGAGAAGAAGAGGCAAAGCGAGAGGTTTCACCCTCGGTCCAAAATAAGCCCAAAATATGGGCAATTCCTTCGACCTCATGGCTTGGTTTTTGCTCTGACATGCACTGTCAACTGTGGGACCTTGTATAGACAGGTGTGTGCCTTTACAAATCATGTCCAAACAATTGAATTTACCATAGGTGGTCTCCAATCAAGTTGTAGAAACATCTCAAGGATGATCAATTGAAACATGATGCACTTGAGCTCAATTTCGAGTCTCATAGCAAAGAGTCTGAATACTTATGTAAATAAGGTATTTTTGTATTTCTTAAAACCTGTTTCGTTTTGTCATTATGGGGTATTGTGTGTAGATTGATGAGGAAACACATGTATTTAATCTGTTTTAGAATAAGGCTGTAACATAACAAAATGTGGATAAAGTGAAGGGGTCTGAATATTTTCTGAATGCACTGTCTACCCAATGTGGACCTGACAAGACAATGGAATATTTTCAATGTTTTGGCAATTGAATGTTCACAATTTATGGTTTTGGAATTTCCATTAAAACACTCTAAAAATAATTGTAATGTCATTCATTATTTCATAATGGATTTAATCTTTTAAAAAATGACCAAAACTGAAATCGAAAACAGTAATTATTTATTAATAATCTACCCGAAACCGAAACGACCTCAAAAAACACTAATCACTCAGCACTAGTGTTATGCATTTGTTCTGAATTATGAATTCAGACCACTTTTTGTTTTGTGTTTTCAGGAAATGTTGATAAGGATCCAAACCCCACTGAAGGTCAGTTTAAAAACCACACTCCTCTCATTGTCTCTGTTATTCTTGATAGTCTTCCGTCATAACCCACTAGCACCAACTTCTCTTTTCTTTCTCCTATTTCTCTTCACCCCCCCCCCCCTCCCCAGCCCCCACTGCCAGTGAGTGGGTGGGCTTCCAGGAGGCAGAGTATAAGTTCTTCGACCACCGGTCTACGTGGGACCAAGCCCAGAGGATCTGCTCCTGGTTCGGTGCTTCTCTGGCTTCCATCCACTCTTCTGCGGAGGAGGTTTTCCTTGCCAACACACTGCACAAGGTACCACACATAAGCTTTTATGAAAACATTACAACAACTTGTATCACCCTTCATAAAGTAACACATCCACTGCTGAGAAGGAGGCCTTCCTGGTTGACATAGTGCACAAGGTGCGCTACATAACCTTTATAAACCTTCGTAAAAAAAATGTTATAACCCTTTTATAGCTACTTCATGTTCATGAAGAACGTGACAGAAATTAAACATCCACGTGGGCACTTTCATAACTCTACAAAATGTACCAGCCACCACGTGTTGTTTTATCCAAGCCAATAGTCTTTGCTGTACATGTACTGTACATGTCACTGGAGGTCAAGTGTGTATGGCTAGAGGTCACGTGTGTTTTCTCACCTGCAGATGACCAAGGTAGAGGGGGACCACTGGTGGGTGGGGCTTCATACGTATGAGAACGATGGCCGTTTCCACTGGTCAGACCACTCTGTGCTCAACTATGTGTCCTGGGCTCTCAGCAGGCCACACCCACTCAGCCGCGACCGCAAGTGTGTCCACATGTCAGTCAGCAAAGGTGAGGGTTGTGGGATGCTGTAATGTTTGTCCCGTAAATAGCATATTTTGTGTTTTTTTTTTTTAAACCATATTTAATATTTAATTCTAAAACGTTCTACAGCGGAGTGGGCAGATCAGAAATGCCACTCAGACTTGCCCTACATCTGTAAGAGAGTGAATGTCACAGGCACCATCCCACCCACACCCTCCACCCCCCTGCCCCCCGCGGGCTGCCCTGATGGCTGGGGCCCCTTCCTACACAAGGTAGGGCTCCTGGGTTATGTAGTTTCTACTGTGCTGGTAAAGATGTGACAGTTATATGAATGTGACATTACGGTGTTATGTTTTGATTTGCTCTTCCATTTTAGCCTCTCAGTTGTTATCAGATCTCACGTCAGATCTCAAACAGACCTCTCACCCGAGGTACTGGTTTCTCCTGGGTTATGTTACGTGTGAGAGCATGATGGTCCTTCCTGACCTGACCTCTGACCTTCCTGTGTGTGTGTAGTGTTATAAGGTGTTTGGTCATGAGGAGAGCCGGAGGGCCACATGGTCAGGAGCCAGGCTCATGTGTGAGTCACAGGGAGGAGCCTTGGCTGTGGTGCCCAATCACGTGGAGCAAGGTAGTTTTATACTCAACTGACACACGCACGCACGCACACACAAGCAAACAAACACACGCACGGTTTCACATACCCACACAAGGGCAAACACACACATACACCATCCAGTAACATCAGTGGTTCCCAAACTGTCGGGCTGTCGGCAGAGGGGGGGCGGAGAGGTAGGGGGAGATGAACATACACGAAAACATACTTTTTGAGGAACTCAGTCGGGCTTTCAACTTACTCTTGAAAGTTTCGAAATTGGGGAGTGCATCAGCAGTTTTGCTCTTGTCATGTCAGTCATTGCAGACCTTAGAGAGCTTTTTGTAACTTGTCCCAGGTCCCCAAAGATGAAAGAGGGGCAAAAAAGTTTGGGAAGCACTGAATAACATCATGCATGCTGTCTCCCACAGCCTTTGTCACCACTCTGCTGTCCAACGTGAGTTTTGACCTGTGGGTGGGGCTCACGTCTGACTCTAAAGGCCACTTCCAATGGGCTCGTCCTGGACTCCTCAGCTACACCAACTGGGCCTCTGGAGAACCCCTGGACAACAGTGGACCACTCCACAACAAGAGTCCGGTATATACCACCCTGGTCTAATCTTTTTCTGTATTAATCCAGTCTTTGGTGGCATCCCAAATGGCACCCTATTCCCCACATAGTGCACTACTTTAGAACCAGGGTACTAGTCAAAAGTAGTTCACTATATATGTAATATGGTGCCATTTGGGACGCATATTTGGTCCGTGGGTTCAGTCTTTGTCATGTCCATTGTTCGTCATTGTCACCTGACAGGGGAACTGTGTGGTGATGATCCATGGGAACCCAACTAAAAATACTGGCATGTGGGCATCCCGGGCCTGTGAGATGGAGAAACATGGCTACATCTGCCAGAAGAAACAAGGTACAGGACATGTCACAACTCCAAACGGCACAGCCACTCGCAATTCAACAGTGCATAACATAACTAACCAGTGAATTATGTAACAGACAAGCATTCCTGTGTGAATCTATTACATAGTACTGTACCTACTGAAACACATACCTGACATATTAAACAGTTGTGTTTATATCAGTCATCAGAATTAGTTTCCTTTATATACTGATTTAACTTTGTCTCCTTAGACCCAGCTCTGCCCCCTGGCGCTGCCCTCCTGCCCTCCTCCCTGTCCGGAGCCCTGGACCTGGGTGGGGTGTCGTACCGCATAGTGAAGAAGCGTCTGGACTGGATGGGGGCGCTGCATGTGTGCGAGTCTCTGAACGGGACGTTGGCTTCAGTGAGAGACCCCTACCAACAGGCTTACCTCACCCTGCTGATGAACAGCCTACACCTCCCAGCATGGATAGGCCTTTACAACTATGGGGTGAGGCCCTGGTCATGACAAGCTGGGAGGAGTAATGCACATCTACGAGATCCTTAATTGGTTTGTTTTGATACAACAACATGGTAACATGTAGGGTGAGATAATTGTATCACTACAAATCAATATTACATTGATATAATCAGATCTTCAAAGATTGATTTAACTAGATTGACCAATGAGGTAAGATTTAGGATTAACTCCTCCTCTGTTCCACACTCAGGGACGGCACTTCAGCTGGTTGGGCGAGGAGGACCTGATTTACACTGCCTGGCGGGATGGGGAGCCTAATACACTGTCTGGATGTGGTCACATGACCACGGTGGGGCAGTGGACTATGACCCCCTGTGATGCTAAACTGGATGCTGTCATCTGTCAGATTAATACAGGTGTGTATGTGTGTGTGTGTGTGTGCATCCGTGTGTGTGTGCATGTTTGTGTGTGTGCCCTAATACAGTATATGAACATGTGTGTATATAGTGTGTAAGCCCTGTCCTCTCTCTCTCTCTCTCTCTCTCTCTCTCTCTCTCTCTCTCTCTCTCTCTCTCTCTCTCTCTCTCTCTCTCTCTCTCTCTCTCTCTCTCTCTCTCTCTTTCTTTCTTTCTTTCTTTCTTTCTCCCCCCCCCCCCCCCCCCCCACACACACCAGAGGAGGCTTTGGTGCACAAGTGGAGTTTCCCAGGACAGTGCCCTCACTCTCTGGGCGACTGGGCCTGGGTGCCTTTCAGGAACCACTGCTACTCCTTCAACCTGCAGAGCCTCCGGCTGCAGACCGACGCCCACTCCTCCTGCAGGAAGGGTAAGGAGGACACTCTGTCAACTGCCAATCAAACAGTCCAGATACGCCCTTAGTCAGCCAGACACTCCTTAGTCTCTATACATGCACATTGAGTGTGTCCCAAATGGCACCCTTTTCTGTATGTAGTACACTACTTTTGACCAGAGCCCTATAGAGAATAGGATGCCATTTTGGACGCAAAACAGTGGATTCCGTGACGTGGTTCGACTTTAGCAGCAAGGACCACTATTTCTTGTCTTTAAATCCCGCTTAACTGACAGGTTAAAGTCTGCTTGAAAGCTGCTAGCCATCAAGCTAACAGAGTTAGTCCCAGATTAGTTTTCCATTGGGGCCCTTTTGTCCGGAGAAGTGAATGACTGGTGCCAGCCCTGTAGGAGCTGCTGAGGATTATAGGCTTGAGGTGGCTTCCTTGATTATGCAGGTCGCCAGCCTACGTAAAAAACTAGAGAAAACGGAATGTTTACCTTGCCGGTGGCTGGACGGCGTTCGGCCTTGTTGGATGCATCTCCACCTTGTCGTTTGTCGTTATCCGACTGGCCGGTGTTGCCAGGAGTTCTTCACCAGGGGAGCAATCTCCTGCCTCCCCTCCCCCTTCTGATAGCGGAGTCGAAGGAGCACAGCAAGAGGAGTTTGGCAATCAACGATGGTCGCATGTCTCGAGCCGTGGAACCAAAGACAGCGGCCTCCCGTAAAGCAGTCTACACTCCCAACGAGAGGCCCGGAGCGGATTAAAAACAACAAATAGTTTATCTGCCCTGGAGTCTGAACTTCCTGCACCTTGGTCACTGGGGGTACCTGTGTCTGCAGCCGCTGTAACTACTCCTACTCCTTCCCCTATGATTTCGAAGTTGACCCCTGCAACCTTCTGTCCCTGCTCTGGATTGCTGCTTATTTTCAGAGCCACATTCCTGTAAAGATTAGAGAATAGGTTCATAATAGGTTCATCTGCCTCACCTAAAGACCATTCTTGTGGGAAGCTGCTACAGACCACTAAGTGCCAACAGTCAGTATCTGGATAATGGCTGAAATGCTTGATAATGTATGTGATATCAACAGAGGTATATTTTCTGGGTGATTTAAATATTTACTGGCTTCTTGACTGCCCACTCAAGAAAAAGCTTAAAACTGTAACCAGGTTCAGGATATCAGTCAACCTACCAGGGTAGAATGAAATCATCAACATGTATTGATCACATCTTTACTAATGCTGCAGACATGTGCTTGAAAGTAGTATTCAAATCCATTGGATGTAGTGATCACAATATAGTAGCCATATCTAGGAAAACCAAAGTTCCAAAGGCCGGGCCTAATGTAGTGTATAAGAGGTCATACAATAACTTTTGTAGTGATTCTTGTGTTGTTGATGTAAAGAATATTTGTTGGTCCATGGTATGTAATGAGGAGCAAACAGACGTTGCACTTGATACATTTATGAAATTGCTTATCCCAGTTACTAATAAGCATGCACCCATTAAGAAAACGACTGTAAAAACTGTTAAATCCCCGTGGATTGATGAGGATTTGACAAACTGTATGGTTGAAGAGGGATGAGGCAAAAGGAATGGCAAATAAGTCTGGCTGCACAACCGATTGGCAAACGTACTGCAAATTGAGAAATCATGTGACTAAACTGAATAAAAAGAAGAAACTACACTATGAAACAAAGATAAATGACATAACGAATTATAGTAAATTGCTTTGGAGCACCTTCAATGAAATTTTGGGAAAAAGGGCAAACTCAGCTCCATCATTTATTGAATCAGATGGCTCATTCCTCACAAAACGGACAGATATTGCCAACTACTATTATGATTTTTTTTAATTGGCAAGATTAGCAAACTTAGGCATGACATGCCAGCAACAAACGCTGACACTACACATCCAAGTATATCTGACCAAATTATGAAAGACAAGAATTGTAATTTTGAATTCTGTAAAGTGAGTGTGGAAGAGGTGAAAAAATGATTGTTGTCTATCAACAATGACACGCCGCCAGGGTCTGACAACTTGGATGGAAAATTACTGAGGATAATAGCGGATGATATTGCCACTCCCATTTGCCATATCTTCAATTTAAGCCTACTAGAAAGTGTGTGCCCTCAGGCCTGGAGGGAAGCAAAAGTCATTCCGCTACCTAAGAATATCAAAGCCCCCTTTACTGGCTCAAATAGCCGACCAATCAGCCTGTTACCAACCCTTAGTAAACTCCTGGAATAAAATTGTGTTTGACAAGATACAATGCTATTTTACAGTAAACAAACAGACTTTCAGCACACTTATAGGGAAGGACATTCAACAAGCACAGCACTTACACAAATGACTGATGATGAAAAGATTGTGGGGGCTGTTTTGTTAGACTTCAGTGCGGCTTTTGACATTATTGATCATAGTCTGCTGCTGGAAAAACGTATGTGTTATGGTTTTACATCCCCTGCTATAATGTGGATAAAGAGTTACCTGTCTAACAGAACACAGAGGGTGTTATTTAATGGAAGCCTCTCCCACATAATCCAAGTTGAATCAGGAATTCCCCAGGGCAGCTGTCTAGGCCCCTTTTTTCAATCTTTACTAACAACATGCCACTGGCTTTAAGTAAAGCCAGTGTGTGTGTTTGTATACGGATGACTCAACACTATACACGTCAGCTACTACAGAGACTGAAATGACTGCAACACTTAAGAGCTGCAATTAGTTTCAGAATGGGTGGGAAGGAATAAGTTAGTCCTAAATATTTAAATAACCATAAGCACTGTATTTGGGACAGATCATTCACTAAACTCTAAACCTCAACTAAAATGTGTAATAAATAATGTGGAAATTGCAAGTTGAGGTGACTAAACTGCTTGGAGTAACCCTGGATTGTAAACTGTCATGGTCAAAACATATTTTTTACAACAGTAGCTACGATTTGGAGAAGTCTGTCAATAATAAACTGTTGCTCTACCTTAACAGCACTATCAACAAGGCAGGTCCAACAGACTCTAGTTTTGTCGCACGTTGACTACTGTTCAGTCATGTGGTCAGGTGCCGCAAAGAGGGTCTTAGGAAAATTGCAATTGGCTCAGAACAGGGCAGCACAACTGGTCCTTGGATATGCATGTCAATCTCTCCTGGCGCAAAGTGGAGGAGAGATGACTTCATCACTACTTGCATTTGAGAGAGGTATTGACATGTTGAAACGTAACGATATGCGCGGAGAGTCAGGAAGCAAGTTCAGGGAGTGAATAGATTTAATTAATTAATTTACAAAACAAGAAACACAAACAGCGCACCGACATGAAACAGCAACAATGACGACTGGGGAAGAAACCAAAGAGAGTGACATATAAAGGGCAGGTGATCAAGGAGGTGATGGAGTCCAGGTGAGTGTCATTATGCGCGTAACGCTGGTGACAGGTGTGCGCCCTAACGAGCAGTCTGGTGACCTAGAGTCCAGAGTTGACTGTTTAAATGACTAGCACACAGCTCAGACCTTTTATGTTATTTCATCTTTATTTAACTAGGCAACTAGACAAATTCTTATTTACAATGACAGCCTACCCAGGCCAACCCCTAACCTGGATGACGCTGGGCCAATTGTGCGCCGCCCTATGGGACTCCCAATCACGGCCAGTTGTGATAGAGCCTGGAATCGAACCAAGGTCTGTAGTGACGCCTCTAGCAATGAGATGCAGTGCCTTAGACCGCTGCGTCACTCGGGAGCCCTGAGACACACATGCACACCCCACAAGACATACCACCAGAGGTCTCTTCACACTCTTCACAGAACAGACTATGGGAGGCGCACAGTACTTCATAGAGCCATGACTACATGGAACTCTATTCCACATCAGGTAACTGATGCAAGCAGTAGAATCAGATTTAAAAAACAGATACAAAATACACCTCACGGAACAGCGGGGACTGTGAAGCAACACAAACATAAGCACAGACACATGCATACACTCAGATGATAACATGCGTACTATACACTCACATACACATGGATTTTGTGTTGTAGATATGTGGTTGTGGAGTAGGGGCCTGAGGCCACACACTTAGTGTGTTGTGAAATCTGTTCTGAATGTATTGTAATGTTTTTTAAATTGTATAACTGCGTTAATTTTGCCGGACCCCAGGAAGAATAGCTGTTTCCATAATGGTGATCCATAATAAATACAAATACAAACCGTCTCTATATGTAGCTAATGGGGATCCATAATAAATCCAAATACCGTCTCTATATATAGCTAATGGGGATCCATAATAACTACAAACAGTCTCTATATGTGACACTTTACATGCACATTGTGACACTAAAAGATCACAGAGTACATTACAGCTCTTTCCACTCAATCGCTGTAGTCATGGAGAGAGCTTTCAGCGCTCAGCACTGACGTCAATGACCAAATACGTCAATAAGGGTAAATTAGCAGTGATTCATTGAGCTGTAATTGAAATGCACTCGATTTATTATCTCATGATTTCCCACTTTCATTTTCCTTATCATCCCACTCTTTCCTTGTTTCACACCTCCCTCTGTCTGTCAACTCCTCTCTGACCGCATTTAATTATCTCAATATGGTTATCTGATCTTCTCGCTCTCTCTCTCTCTCTATACCCCCCTCTCTCCCCTCCAGTGGGTGGCCAGCTGCTGTCGGTCCTGGATGAAACAGAGAATGGCTTTGTGTGGGAGCACATCCAGGGCTACCAGGAGCAGGCCCACGGAGCCTGGCTGGGTATGACCTTTAACTCCAAAGGTAAGGAACTCCTCAGGATGTACACAGTGAAAAGTATACACAGATGGTTCCAACTGTTAAAAACATGTAAATATCATATACTGCAAGGTCATATAATCTAATGGGTACTGTAAGAAGAGTCATTTATCAGAGTGACATATGCTATCCATATACTCATTCATATATTACATACATGATTTGTACACGTCAATAAGTCTAAATTAGCAGTGATAGGGTTCTCCAGGGATATTTCAAGATATTCTTCAGACAAGCGCGTGTGTGTGTGTGTTGTTCCTGGGGTTGTCTTGCAGGGGGCAGTCTGATGTGGTCTGAGAGTGCGGAGGTGAAGTTCACTAACTGGGAGGTGCAGGGCACCAACTTGAGCACGCTGTTTCCCAACGCCTGCTTCTGGATCCAGAGCAACACAGGCCTTTGGAAACCAGGCTCCTGCAAGAACCACACACACGGAGTCATCTGCAAACGGCCACGCAGTAAGGAAGGCCTCACCCTGTAGCACAGACAAATAACACTATGGACAATGCCATACGTGTACACAGTGATAGCAAAGATGTATGACCACCTACTGTGCTTCATTTATATCTGCAAACAGCAATCTCTGAACTGACAACACAACTCAAATGTTATCTTTTCCGTTGCAGGTGCTGAGGCTTTGGCGGTAGTCTGTAAGTATGGATAGGATATACCATGTTGATGGTTCAAGTCATCAAATGTTAGATTTGTTTAAATCTGTAATGCTAATCTGTAAAAAAATAAAATAAAATAAAAAAACAGTCCCTCTTTCTCTCCTTCTCTCTCTCCCCCTCCCTCCCTGTCTGTCTCAGCTGAAGAGGACCACCTGCCCACTCTGATTGTGATCATGGTGACGGGCCTGGCGTTGGTGATCCTCATCGCAGGCGTGATCTACCTGTACCGCCGGCGCCAGGCAGGCTCCCGTGGATCTTACGAGGGGGCGCGCTACAGCCGCACCAACTCCAACCCCTCCGAACAGGCCGAGAAGAACATCCTGGTGTCTGACATGGAGCTCAACGAACAGCCGGAGTAGCACAGCCAACCAGGCCTGGCCCCTCCCCCCAGGGCAGGAGACACCTGGGAGTACCTAATACTGACTGACCCACTGTCTGACTGATACGCATTCTGCTTCTACATTTTATGTCCCTGTTCTGTTTGAAAAGATGCTGAAGATGCTGAAGGGCTGTGCTGTGTCGAGCGCAGCAGATGCCAATCAAATTCCCTTTAAACAGTCATTCTCCAATGGGGTTAATAATATGCAAATTACAATATGAACTGCTTTTCTTAGTAGTATAGCAATAATGTTTCTGATGTCAGTTTCACATTTCATTTCAAACACTTCCTGTTTTTGGTCCCTAAGTCAAAAAGGCAGATGCCAAAAGCCAAAGACTAAGGCTTTGCACCAGTCCTTCCTTTGTCAGGAGACTCAGTATCATCCAAATATCAACACAATTTCCATCGAGACCATGACAGTATTTACCTGAGGTTAACTTCAGGTTTGCTTTGTATATTTCCTTTTGGTTTGTTTGTGTGTTTTTTTGTCCAGTGCAGCTGTAGTGAATCTGTAGCGAATCCTCCTTCTAATTCTGGTTGTTGTCGTGAAGCTTTTGTTGTTGCCCGACCCCTTCCCTCCCCCCCTTCTGTTCTGACTGACACGTCAGCAAAGGCTGGTTGGAAAGCAATACTTACTTCAGTGTGGAAGAGAAGAGGACAGTGATTTTTAGAGTGGTGATTTTAGAGTGATTTTAACGAGTCCCTGGCCTGTTCACCACAACTGCACATACAGTAGGAGAGAGAGAGAGAGAGAAATTTGACGTTGATACAGACTGATACCGTCTTTTGTTGTCTTGGTACAGTGTGATGGGGTCGATAAGGGTATGACACCCATTATATTTCAGTATGTAACATTCTAGAGGGTTTTAGAGGGTTTGTTTTAGCACTTTCTACCACCATCATGAGAAGAGCCAACATTTATTACTTAAAGTAACTGTCCAGTGTTTCCAGATTTCTATGAAATAAGACCTATAATTAATTACAATATGAGTGAAATAGTTTTCCTTAAAAATTTTAAAAAGCAGCTTTTCTGTGTTAGAATGGTGTGGGCGTACCCCAACAACAGAATGGTGTGGGAGTATATCGGTCATTAAAAATATTCATGCGAGTAGACCGCTGACCGCCAGCACATCCTCCTTAGGAGGATGAAATCATCTTCTATGAGGAAGTAGCAAGCGTTTTTTAAACAGTCTGTTTGAGATACAGGTTTGAGGTGGGGTTTTTGAAATATTTTTTCTCCAATTCATGCTTTGACCACAAATACGAGTATAGGATAAGTCAACAACATTACTTGGTTATGGGTTAACAGAAGAAAAAAAGTGAGATTTTCACTAGACAGTTACTTTTGTTTTTGTTGATCTTGTCTCATCGCTGCATCTCCCCAACGGTCTCAGGAGGAGCGACGGTCAAGTCATGCAGCCCTCCAAAAGATGACCTGCCAAACCACACTTCTCAACACCCACCCGCCAGCTGCACTCTCCAACTAATTACAGCATGCAGGCACCCAGCCTGCCACAAGAGCACAATGACTCAAATAAAGCCCCCCGGCCAAACCCTCCCAGGACAACGTTGGGCCAATTGTGCGCCGCCCTATGGAACTCCAGGACATGGACAGTTGTGACACAGGCTGGTATTGAACCTGGGCCTGTCGTGGCACCTCAAGCACTGCAATGCAGTGTCTTAGACCACTGTGCCACTCAGGAGACCTCTAGACAGTTACTTTAAGCAAAGGACAGTGCATTCACTCCTTTCTTTATGCGTTATTACTAAGGTACTTTTCAATTGTTTTTGTGTTATTTCCTTCCTTTGACTTTTGGATGGGTAACATGGTGTAAAGTATGTGAACGTCTGTGTTAGTCTCATGACTGGTATGGATGGTTAGATTTCCCATGTTAATGTCTGTGTTGGTGGTACGATTACACACTGACCTGCAGCCATGGAAAACATACCCTATATATACAAAGTATGTGGACACCCATTCAAATGATTGGATTCGGCTATTTCAGCCACACCCGTTGCTGACCGGTTTATTAAATCAAGCACACAGCCATGCAATCTCCATAGTCAAACATTAGCAGTAGAAGGCTGTTTCTGAAGATCTCAGTGACTTTGATGCCACCTTTCGTCAAATTTCTTCCCTGCTAGAGCTGCCCCGGTCAACTGTAAGTGCTGTTATTGGGAAGTGGAAACGTTTAGGAGCAACAACGGCTCAGCCGCGAAGTGGTAGGCCACACAAGCTCACAGAATGGGACCGCAGAGTGCTGAAGCGCGTAGGGTGTAGAAATCATCTGTTGCAACACTCACTACTGAGTACCAAACTGTAACTGTAAGCAACATCAGCACAATAACTGTTTGTCAGGAGCTCCATGAAATGGGTTTCCATGGCCGAGCAGCCACACACAAGCCTAATATCACCATGCACAATGCCAAGCGTAGGCTGTAGTGGTGTAAAGCTCTCCGGCATTGGAGCAGTGGAAATGCATTCTCTGGAGTGATGAATCACGCTTTACCATCTGACAGTCCGATGGACAAATCTGGGCTTTGGTGGACGCCAGCAAAATGCTACCTACCCGAATGCATAGTGCCAGCAATAAAGTTTGGTGGAGAAGGACTAATGGTCTGGGGCTGTTTTTCATGGTTCTGGCTAGGCCCCTTAGCTCCAGTGAAGGGGAATCCTAATTCTTAATGCTTAATGTATTCAATGACATTCTAGATGATTCTGTGCTTCCAACTTTGTGGCAACAGCTTGGGGAAGGCCCTTTCCTGTTTCAACATGACAATGCCCTTGTGCACAAAGCGAGGTCCTCACCTCAACCCCATCAAACAACTTTGGGATGAATTGGAACGCCGACTGCTAGCCAGGCTTAATCGCCCAACATCAGTGCTCAACCTCAATAATGCTCTTGTGGCTGAATGGAAGTCCCAACATATAGTGTACAGCCTTCCCAGAAGAGTGGAGGCTGTTATAACAGCAAAGGGTGGACCAACTCCATATTGATACCCATGATTTTGGAACGAGATGTTCGATGAACAGGTGTCCACAAACTTTTGGTCATGTCATGGAACTTAGGTCACTTGTAGGTCATTCACTTGAAAGTGACACATCTGACATGAGTTGACATGTACGATACCAGTCAAAAGTTTGTACACACCTACTCATTCCAGGGTTTTTCTTTATTTTAACTTTTTTCTACATTGTAGAATAATAGTGAAGACATCAAAACTATGAAATAACATACATGGAATCATGTAGTAACCAAAAAAGTGTTTAAAAAATAAATAATAATATGTGCACACTCTTGGAATTCTCTCAACCAGCTTCACATGGAATGCATTTCCAACAGTCTTGAAGGAGTACCCACATATGCTGATCACTTGTTGGCTGTTTTTCCTTCAATCTGTGGTCCAACTCTTCCCAAACCATCTCAATTGGGTTGAGGTCAGGTGATTGTGGAGGCCAGGTCATCTGATGCAGCACCCCATCACTCTCCTTGGTCAAATAGACCTTACACAGCACGGAGGTGTGTTGACCAACAGGACACTTTTTGGTTACTACATGATTCTATATGTGTAATTTCACTGTTTTGATGTCTTGACTATTATTTTACAATGTAGAAAATAGTAATTAAATTTTTTTTTAAATACCCTTGAATGAATATGTAGTATTACAGTTCTGGATGTTGTGACAAACTTGTTGTCATTTGTATGTGGTATGTTCCACAAGGTACTAGAGAACCTTACTTAAGGGGTACCCTCTATATCAATGCAAAATACAGCTAGGAAAACCAAAGAACTAGTTTGAAAAGGGAAAGAATCCACCACATACTTCAAATATTTAGAAATAGAAAGATCAACTGATCCATCTTATTTCCCCTTGTCGTTTCTTAACCTTGTGTAGTACATTATTGGGGGGAGGAAAGTAAGGTTTCTAACAAAGCACAACTAGATTCAATGCAGGGAATCAACCCAAACCCTAACTTCTGGGTTCCCATTTGAATAGGAGGCAAAAACAGATGTTTTCTCCCCCCACATAACATTCCTCTTCCTACAGTTCCCTCCTTCTCATGACCGGATTTCTGTCCTCCTGATCCGTGGAATTCTTTGGAGACGTTTGAGATAGAAACTCTCGGTGGGCCAGTGAGCCACGCTTCGAAACCAGCTCTTTTCTGCTCTGTCAACCAGACAAATGGGGCTGAGGAGAGATGGGGGGAGGGAAGATGGAAGGAGAGGGGGGGGGGGATCGTGTGTGTGTGTGTGTTGTCATCTCCAACTGTGGAATGTTGAGTCGACAAGAAGAACTCAGTGGCAGGTCTGGAACCAATCAGAGCAAAAGGGCTCAGGGCCGAAAGAGAAGGGTGAGAGAATGGGAGAAATGGGGGGGAAGAATGGAGGGAGAGAAAGAGACAGGCACAGGCACGTATGGGGAAAGAAAGGGTCAGGGAGAGAGGAATGGAGATGAGAGAAGTGAAATGTCATCGGTTCACCCTGCCTCCTAGTGGAGGGTTGCTGTAGCACCCTGCTTCCAAATGACTGCCGAACTGGTTGTAATAAATTTGAGCTGCCTACCAAGTTGGAGTTGCCTACAATGTGACGATGTATGAGTCTGGCCCTGATGTTCTGCCTTGTCTGGGACTGACTGTGTGACTGTGGTGGGCTTTTAAAATTTGAGTCCCTGTGAAGAAAGGTTCAAGTAAGCACCTGTTTTGATTTTTAAAATATTTGTTGTTTTTATATGAAATGAATAAAATATATGTTGGCTAAATGACTGTCGATAGAATTATTTCATAAGTTGTACTTTAGTTACACCAATATTTGCACATTATTGTGGGGGACAAGATGTGACTGAGGTTGACATATCATGACTGAAATAGTGGTGATGTTGAAGAACCCCCACCAGAGGGCAGAACTTGCTCACAGTAACAGCTTGACTGTGTTTCCAAATGAGTTCCTCACTTTCCTGGTCTGATGCTTCATATTCTCTCTCTGTCTTTGTCTTTCTCTCTCTCTCTCTCTCTCTCTCTCCACCCCATACATATCTACTGTATGTGCATGTTTCTGTGTGCTTGAATGTCTGCGGCTGTGTCTCCATCCAGTCTTTTCAGACTCTCAGTTCAGGCTGTGATCCTGATCTGCCACACCTCATTGGAGGAGAATGGACCGAGGACCTCTACCTTTGCTCTGGCAGGGACTCCGCCTGGCTTGGCAGGCACCAATAGCTTTTCTATGTGTGGCCTGCCTGTTGCGGCTGATCTGGCATTATGGCTGCCCCCCCCCCCCCTGCTCTGTTTCGCCTGTCCTTGTGCTTGTCTCCACCCCCCTCCAGGTGTCGCCCATCTTCCCCACTTATCCTCTGGGTATTTATACCTGTGTTTCCTGTCTAGTTGTGCCAGTTTGTCTTGTTTGCCAAGCTTACCAGTGTTTGTCCTGTCGGCACCTGTCTTTTCCAAGGCTCTCTTTTCTCGTCCTCCTGGTTTTTAACCCTTGCCAGTCCTGACACTGTACCCGCTCGACTGACCACTTTGGCTGTCCCTGAGCCTGCCGTCCTGTACCTTTGCTCCTACTCTGGATTATTGACCCCTACCTGCCTTGACCTGTCGTTTGCCTGTCTCTGTTACAATAAACATTGTTACTTCATACAGTCTGCACTTGGGTCTCACCTTGATACTTGATAACTGTGCTGTGCTGTGAGCCATTGTAACGAGTTCAACTGGAGCCTTTTAAGACAGACAATCAGTTTGTCAGACCAGGTATGCCAGCCAAGTGGACATGAGGCCCGACGGCTCTATCCACTGGCCAGGGGTACACTGTTTGGCATATTATTTGACCTAGGTGTCTCTCCAGGGTTTGTTCCATGGACCAATGAACCAGGGGTGTAGTGATTAGGCAGAACACTTGGATTAATATTGGTATTTAGGCAGATTGTTTGTGCCCTAATCAAGCGAGAGACCTCTCTGTCTGAGTACGGATGGAATCGCTCATCCCAAATCAAACAGAGGAGATTGTTTCTCTTGCAGGGAGAGAACTAAATGTCTGTCATTATCTCACTTAGACTGCCTGTCAAAACTCATCTGCCTAAATATTTTACACTGTTAGTGGTATTGATATTTTAAGTTATTACCGTATTATTTATTTGTACATTTGTTCATATTTAGAATATTTATATCCCCCTTTGTATAGGCTAGCACAGACTAGCCTATACAAAGTCTATACACAGACTAATATGTTCCGGGATTCTTCCGATGGCATTGAGGAGTACACCACATCAGTCACTGGCTTCATCAATAAGTGCATCGATGACATCGTTCCCACAGTGACTGTACGTACATACCCCAACCAGAAGCCATGGATTAGGTAGTGCGAAGCTTATAAGAAATCCTGTTATGCCCTCCGACGAACCATCAAACAGGGAAAGCGCCAATACAGGACTAAGATGGAATCGTACTACATTGGCTACGACACTCGTTGGATGTGGTAGGGCTTGCAAACCATTACAGACTACAAAGGGAAGCACAGCCGAGAGCTGCCCAGTGACACAAGCCTACCAGATGGGCTAAATTACTTCTATGCTCGCTTCGAGGCAAGTAGCACTGGAACATGCATGAGTGCATCAGCTGTCCGGACGACTGTGTGATCACGCTCTCCGCAGCCGATGTGAGTAAGACCTTTAAACAGGTCAACATTCACAGGGCCAGACAGATTACCAGGACGTGTACTCCGAGCATGTCTTCACTGACATTTTCAACCCTCCCTGTCTGAGTCTGTAATACCAACATGTTTCAAGCAGACCAACACAGTGCCTGTGCCCAGGAACTCTAAGGCAACCTGCCTAAATGACTACCGACCCGTAGCACTCACGTCTGTAGCCATGAAATGCTTTGAAAGGCTGATCATGGCTCACATCAACACCATCATCCCAGAAACCCTAGACCCACTCCAATATACATACCGCACCAACAGATCCACGGATGATGCAATCTCTATTGCACTCAACACTGCCCTTTCCCACTTGGACAAAAGTAACACCTATGTGAGAATGCTATTCATTGACTACAGCTCAGCGTTCAACACCATAGTGCCCTCAAAGCTCATCACTATGCTAAGGACCCTGGGACTAAACACCTCCCTCTGCAACTGGATCCTGGACTTCCTGATGGGCCGCCCCCAGGTGGTAAGGGTAGGTAACACATCCGCCACACTGATCCTCAACACGGGGGCCCATCAGGGGTGCGTGCTCGGTCCCCTCCTGTACTCCCTGTTCACTCATGACTGCACGGCCAGGCACGACTCCAACACCATCATTAAGTTTGCCGATGACACAACAGTGGTAGGCCTGATCACCGACAACGACGAGACAACCTATAGGGAGGAGGTCAGAGACCTGGCCATGTGGTGCCAGGACAACAAGCTCTCCCTAAACTTGATCAAGACAAAGGAGATGATTGTGGACTACAGGAAAAAGAGGAAGGAGCACTCCGCCATTCTCATCAACAGAGCTGTAGTGGAGCAGGTTGAGAGCTTCAAGATCCTTGGTGTCCACATCACCAACAAACTAACATGGTCCAAGCACACCAAGACAGTCATTAAGAGGGCACAACAAAACCTATTCCCCCCTCAGGAGACTGAAAAGATTCGGCATGGGTCCTCAGATCCTCAAAAGGTTTTACAGCTGAACCATCGAAAGCACTGGTTGCATCATTGCCTGGTATGGCAACTGCTCGGCCTCCGACCGCAAGGCACTACAGAGGGTAGTGCGTACGGCCCAGTACCCGGGCCAAGCTTCCTGCCAACCAGGACCTTTATACCAGGCAGTGTCAGCGGAAGGCCCTAAAAATTGTCAAAGACTCCAACCACCCTAGTCATAGACTGTTCTCTCTGCTGCCACACGGCAAGCGGTACCGGAGCTCCAAGTCTAGGTCCAAGAGGCTTCTAAACATCTTCTACCCCCAAGCCATAAGACTCCTGAACAGCTAATCAAATGGCTTCCCAGACTATTTGTATTGCCCCCCCCCCCCCCTCTACGCTGCTGCCACTCTCTGTTATTGTCAGGTACTCCCTGTATATAGCCCCGCTATTGTCTTTTGCTGCTGCTCTTTAATTATTTGTTATTCTTATCTCATACTTTTTTTTAGGTATTTTCTTCAAACTGCGTTGTTGGTTAAAGGGCTTGTAAAGTAAAAGCATGTGTCAAATACGACGCGTGTCAAATACCATTTGTTTTGATGCTCCATTTAGTTGAATCCATATGACGTCATATCCCTGACATCACTGCTTCAATCAGTAGACGAGAAGAATACCGTTTTTGAACACGTTAAATTCAGTTTCATTGTAAACTTTTCATGACCATATAAAAGGTCAAAACGGAGAAACCTTTTGAATGTTTTTATTTGCCTCCGACTCACTGCTTTTTCCATAGAGCGTGGTTGAATGTTTTGAGGTGCCTGCCCCACCGCAGTTTGTGGAGAGAGTGGTCCTGATGCCTCGTCCATTCAGGACAGATGAGGCTCGGTTAGAGTCTGAGGCAGGGCCGGCGACAGAACGAATCAATTGGACGAGCCTTTGATATCCAGAGGTGGGGACGTTATTTCCTAGTAGACCATTGCAGCTCGTGAGTTTCAAGTTTGGCTAAGCTTGTAATTTAGCCTACCATTTCTACCGATCTGAGTGACAGTTATGAGTATTTTTATATTTACATTTGAGTTAAAAAAAAACGCTTTGTTTCTCAAAAGCATTGTCACATGGTTAATCATACAATTATAAAAATCTTTAAGTTGAAGTTCAACTCAAGCAAGAGCAACAGCCTCTGTCATATGGACACATTGATACACTGTGGTCCATTGGCGGCTGAAGAAATAAGCACATAGCTTATCAGAGATACATAGCCTTTAGGCCAATGCAGCAGTAGGTATCTTTAATTAAGCACAATAAATAAGCCTAAAGTCAACAAACAAAAACAGTAAAAATGCAGTTTTTTCCAATCACATTCACCTCTCTACTGTGGGAAGTTAAGACAATTGCCAAAGGTGAAGAATCCCGGAACATATTCCAGTCTGTGCATGTGCACACAGCAGGCCAGGTACATGACTGTAATTAATGCATCCATTAACAGAAATGTATGTAACCAAATGACGGGGGATTAACTGTACATTTACTTGGTTTAGTGGTGACATATGTAATGGGGAATTGATTAAAAAAAGAAATTACAATCAAAGGGAAAACAATTCACAGAATGAAATAATGAATGAACAAGAATTTGAAGGAGACAGCTGAGAGCATGCATTCTGGAGAGCTGAGAGCATGCATTCTGGAGAGCTGAGAGCATGCGTTCTGGAGAGCTGAGAGCATGCGTTCTGGAGAGCTGAGAGCATGCGTTCTGGAGAGCTGAGAGCATGCGTTCTGGAGAGCTGAGAGCATGCATTCTGGAGAGCTGAGAGCATGCGTTCTGGAGAGCTGAGAGCATGCATTCTGGAGAGCTGAGAGCATGCGTTCTGGAGAGCTGAGAGCATGCATTCTGGAGAGCTGAGAGCATGCGTTCTGGAGAGCTGAGAGCATGCGTTCTGGAGAGCTGAGAGCATGCGTTCTGGAGAGCTGAGAGCATGCGTTCTGGAGAGCTGAGAGCATGCGTTCTGGAGAGCTGAGAGCATGCGTTCTGGAGAGCTGAGAGCATGCGTTCTGGAGAGCTGAGAGCATGCGTTCTGGAGAGCTGAGAGCATGCGTTCTGGAGAGCTGAGAGCATGCGTTCTGGAGAGCTGAGAGCATGCGTTCTGGAGAGCTGAGAGCATGCGTTCTGGAGAGCTGAGAGCATGCGTTCTGGAGAGCTGAGAGCATGCGTTCTGGAGAGCTGAGAGCATGCGTTCTGGAGAGCTGAGAGCATGCGTTCTGGAGAGCTGAGAGCATGCGTTCTGGAGAGCTGAGAGCATGCGTTCTGGAGAGCTGAGAGCATGCGTTCTGGAGAGCTGAGAACATGCGTTCTGGAGAGCTGAGAGCATGCGTTCTGGTGAGCTGAGAACATGCGTTCTGGAGAGCTGAGAATATGCGTTCTGGAGAGCTGAGAGCATGCATTCAGGGAGAGCTGAGAGCATGCATTCAGGGAGAGCTGAGAGCATGCATTCAGGGAGAGCTGAGAGTATGCAGTCTGGAGAACCAAGAGTATGCAGTCTGGAGAACTGAGAGTATGCAGTCTGACTCTAGCGGCTCTGGACAGACGGGAGACTCTAGCGGCTCTGGACAGACGGGAGACTCTAGCGGCTCTAGACAGACGGGAGACTCTAGCGGCTCTGGACAGACGGGAGACTCTAGCGGCTCTGGACAGACGGGAGACTCTAGCGGCTCTGGACAGACGGGAGACTCTAGCAGCTCTGGACAGACGGGAGACTCTAGCAGCTCTGGACAGACGGGAGACTCTAGCAGCTCTGGACAGACGGGCAGTTCAGGCAGCGCTGGGTAGACGGGCAGCTCCGGCAACGCTGGAGAGGAGGAAGGCTCTGGCAGCGCTGGACAGAGGAGCTCTGGCGCCTCTGGACTGAGGGGCTCTGGCGCCTCTGGACTGAGGGGCGGAAGCTCTGGCAGCGCCGGACAGGCGGGAGACTCCGGCTGCGCTGGAGAGGAGGAAGGCTCTGGCAGTGCTGGACAGAGGGGCTCTGGCGCCTCTGGACTGAGGGGCGGAAACTCTGGCAGCGCCGGACAGGTGCTGATGCGTGGTGCCGGCACTGGTGGTACTGGGCCGAGGACACGCACCTCAGGGTGAGTGCGGGGAGGAGAAACAGGGAGTACTGGGCTCTGGACACGCACAGGAAGCCTGGTGTGGGGGGCTGCCACCAGAGGGCTGGTGCATGTAGGTGGCACTGGATAGACCGGACCGTGCAGGTGCACTGGAGCTCTTGAGCACCGAGCCTGCCCAACCTTACCTGGCTCGATGCCCACTCTAGCCCGGCCGATAAGAGGAGCTGGTATGTACCGCACCGGGCTATGCAACCGCACTGGAGACACCGTGCGCTCCACAGCATAACACGGTGCCTGGTCGGTCTCTCTCTCTCTCCGGTAAGCACAGAAAGTTGGCGCAGGTCTCCTACCTGGCTTCGCCATACTCCCTGTGTGCCCCCCCCCCCCCCAAGAAATATTTGGGGCTGACTCTCGGGCTTCCTACCGCGCCGTCGTGCTCGCGTCGCCAACCTCATTCTCCTGTAACCTTCCTCGCACTGCTCCATCGTAATGCCGCCTCTCTGCTTTCGCTGCCTCCAGCTCTGCTTTGGGGCGGCGATATTCCCCTGGCTCTGCCCAGGTTCCTTTTCCGTCCAACTCGTCCTCCCATGTCCATGAGTCTTGTGATGCTGGCTGCTTCTCCTGCTGCCGCTCACCACAGGTTAATGAGAAGCGTGTGCTTGAAAGGATGCACATAACTCTGCAATGTTGGATTGTATTGGAGAGAGTCTCAGTCTTAAATCATTTTCCACACGCAGTCTGTACCTGTATTTAGTTTTCATGTTAGTGAGGGCTGAGAATCCACTCTCACATAGGTACGTGGATGCAAAGGGCATCAGTGTCTTAACAGCGCGATTTGCCAAGGCAGGATACTCTGAGAGCAGCCCTATCCATAAATCTGGCAGTGTCTTCTGATTAAATTCAATTTTCACAGAACCGCTCGTTGCAATTTCGATGAGGCTCTCTTGTTCAGATATTGGTAAGTGGACTGGAGGCAGGGCATGAAAGGGATAACAAATCCAGTTGTTTGTGTCAACCATTGCACACAAAAAATCCTACAATGATAGAAAGACCTGTGTGTTGTCCTTGTTAATGCAGACAGAAAAGGTCTTAATCATAGCCTCAATTTTGTCCCGCACATTGAGTATAGTCGCGGAGAGTCCCTGTAATCCTAGATTCAGATCATTCAAGTGAGAAAAAACATCACCCAGATAGGCCAGTCGTGTGAGAAACTCGTCATCATGCAAGCAGTGAGACAAGTGAAAATTATGGTCAGTAAAGAAATCTTTGACCTCGTCTCTAAATTAAAAAGAAGGTGCCAATACTTTTCCCCTTGATAACCAGCGCATGTATGTTGTCTAGTCGCTACATAAGGCTAGTCACTTAGCTCTCTATTTCCATGTTAATAGGATACCCTACCAGAATACTGTTAGCATGTTTAATACCTAAAATTACAAGTTTATACTCCCAAAGGACCACGTGTATTATTGAATACTAGTTGACTGGTTGGCCCACTCTGGTGCTTCGTGGCTGCTAGCACGGGGCTGCAAGTTGTACAGCCGAGTGAACACTGCAAGACGTGTATTAATTACCAAGCATTTGCCAGTCATTTTTTCTGTGTTCTGGCTTGTTAGGATGTTCAATCGAGGGTTACATTTATACAAATGATGAATTATACTGGGTTTGTTTTCCTATTTGTTTGGACATACCTACTCATTCAAGGGTCCAAAAAAAGTGTTAAACAAAATCGATTTGAGATTCTTCAAAGTAGCCACCTTTGCCTTGATGTCAGCTTTCCCACCGTACCTTTGCAAAATCTCAAATCTCAAATATATTTTGATTTGTTTAACGCTTTTTTGGTTACTACATGTTTCCATATGTGTTATTTCATAGTTTTGATGTCTTCACTATTAATCTACAATGTAGAACATAATAAAACACTTAGAAAACCCCTTGAATGAGTAGGTGGGTCCAAACTTTTGACTGCTACCGTATATCTGTTTTTCATTATCCTTCAAATATGCATATTGCGTAAGATACATTAGAGAACTGAGGTGGTTCCCTCCAGAATCCCTTCCGTAAGTGTAAACTTGATTATGTTCACCCTGGATCGAGCTCTACTGAAGTTTGGTTTAACATGGTAGTATCCTGCTCTAGTCTCGGAGAGGTAGACTAGAGCAACATAGGGGTCCAAGGTTTTCTTCTGAGTATTTTTTATATTTTTTACCTGTTTTACATTTTTGTTTTATAATATTATTATGATCTTTCAGCACACTGGCCATGTGATTGTAATAACATTCATTTGTAATTACTATTGCCTAATTTGCATACTTTATCAGCTGGAATTTACCATGTGGTCAAGCGTAGCCGAGCACATGCTCATCAAGTCTTTAAGTCCGGACATTGTTTATCTCCAAGAGACCCATCTTCGGTCCATCGACCATAAACATTTCACTCCTTCTTTGGTGCCGAGGCCAGAGGGGCAGCCCTCCTTGTCAGAAAATGCACCCCGTTTGTCTCCAAAGTGATTTCAGACACTAATGGCAGATATGTTATAGTGATTTTCCTCTGACCTCATTGCAACACTTCCTGACCTCAACTCTCACCATTTGATATTGTGTATTACATCCAAGTAAAGACAGAGCCAGACCGAAGCCCAACAATGTCATTTCAAAATCAGACGCAGTAATCAACTCAATTCTAGAATCATATAATTTGTCTGATCCATGGAGGAGAGCAATCCCACTGCTAAACAGTACTCCTTTTTTTTCTCCAGTCCACTGCTCATACTCTAGGATTGACTTTTTCCTGCTGGACAGTAGAATTCTTCCTTTTGTAACTAATAGCCAATATCACAGCATCTTATTTCAGACCATAGCCCTGTCCAGCTAAAATACCAGTTTTCCGGACAGTACTGCGTCACAACGAGCGTGCCGACTTGACCCACTAATGCTATCCTGTAGTGCCTTTAAAAAATGCATATCAACTCACGTTGATGTCTTTATACAGATCAACTTGCACACCTGACATGTCTCATACTACTGTGTGGGAGTCGTTAAAAGCATATCTAAACGATTTCATACACAGCGTATGACAATAAACAGCGCACTAAAAGTGTATTGGAGATATCTCAACTCATTCTAAATGTGGACAACAGATATTCCTCTTCTCCGGCTCCTGAACTCAACAAAGAGAGACTGCTACACCAATCGGAATTTGACAAGCTTTCCACTAAACAAACGGAACAGATTCTGTTTAATTCGAGGCAGACATTTTATGAACACGGAGAGAAAGCTATCAAGTTGTTATCTCACCAGCTTTGACAATCCACTGCTAGCAGCACCATAGCTGAAATCTGTGTTGCAGCTGATTTAACTTCTACCAATCCCAAAGAAATCAACAATCAGTTGAAGCAATTCTACTCTGCTCTTTACTCGTCAGAGGCTCTTCCTGACACATCTTCAATGCAGACATTTCTAGACAATCTGGACATCAATTCACTAACATGGATGCCTCAATAAGGGATGAGCAGGTTACTCGAGCAATCCAGTCCATGCAGAGCGGTTAAGCTCCTGGGCCTGATGGCTTCCCTACTGAATATAATAAAGCATTCTCCTCCAAGCTATCCCCTATCCTCAGCTCAATGAAATCCTTTCTAATCAGAAACTGCCTCAGACACCTTTCTTTATTTTATTGAACCTTTATCTAACTAGGCAAGTCAGTTAATGACGGCCTACCCCGGCCAAACCGGGAAGGAAGGAAACACGTGCCGTCATCATTGCTTTGCACAAATAGGGCTTCACAGGCAAGGATATTGCTGCCAGTAAGATTGCACCTAAATCAACCATTTATTGGATCACCAAGAACTTCA
The DNA here is from genome assembly GCF_002021735.2 of Oncorhynchus kisutch. Classification (NCBI taxonomy): domain Eukaryota; kingdom Metazoa; phylum Chordata; class Actinopteri; order Salmoniformes; family Salmonidae; genus Oncorhynchus; species Oncorhynchus kisutch. The sequence continues at coordinate 52,927,923 of NC_034183.2, read as the reverse complement.
AGGAGAGCGGTTCAATTGTTGTGAAAATGTCTTCAGGGTGCCAAGGAAGTCCAGCAAGCGCCAGGACTGTCTCCTAAATTTAAATCAGGGCATCACCAGTACAGAGCTTGCACAGGAATGGCAGGAGGCGGGTGTGAGTGCATCTGCATGCACAGTGAGGCAAAGACTTTTGGAGGATGGCCTGGTGTCAAGAAGGGCAGCAAAGAAGCCACTTCTCTCCAGGAAAAACATCAGGGACAGACTGATATTCTGCAAAAGGTACAGGGATTGGACTGCTGAGGACTGGGGTAAAGTCATTTTCTCTGATGAATCCCCTTTCTGATTGTTTGGGGCACCCGGAAAAAAGCTTGTCCGGAGAAGGTGAGCGCTACCATCAGTCCTGTGTCATGCCACTCCCTTACTTCTCAGCCAAGGGAGTGGGCTCACTCTAAATTTTTCCTAAGAACATAGCCATGAATAAAGAATGGTACCAACACATCCTCAGAGAGCAACTTCTCCCAACCATCCAGGAACAGTTTGGTGACGAACAATGCCATAAGGCAAAAGTGATAACTAAGTGGCTCGGGGAACAAAACATCAATATTTTGGGATCATGGCCAGGAAACTCCCCAGACCTTAATCCCATTGAGAACTTGTGGTCAATCCTCAAGAGGCTGGTGGACAAATAAAGACCCACAAATTCGGACAATCTCCAAGCATTGATTATGCAAGAATGCCATCACAGGATGTGACCCAGAAGTTAATTGACAGCATGCCAGGGCGGATTGCAGAGGTCTTGAAAAAGAAGGGTCAACACTGCAAATATTGACTCTTTGCATCAACTTCATGTAATTGTCAATAAAAGCCTTTGACACTTATGAAATGCTTGTAGTTATACTTCAGTATTCCATAGTAACATCTGACAAAAATATCTAAAGACACTGAAGCAGCAGACTTTGTGGAAATTAATATTTGTGTCATTCTCAGAACTTTTGGCCACGACTGTGATTCCAAATGATTCCCATATTTCTCGATGTCGAGATGTCGATGTTCAAACAACTGGACTGCTGCATTTCCAACTTCATTTGCAACAAGTCAAATCCACGAAGGAGAAAGGCATATCTAGAGCAGGTTTTCTCAAACTGTGGTACCCGCAATGTCGTCGGGGGTACGCCAAATAAAAATGTGATTTTCTTCACATTTTCAAACTGTACATTTATATTTTCCAATGGGGCTATACATGTGGGTGAAATAAAGTTAAACCATCTAGTGTTCAGCGAAGTAACAACACAATGTAGCCATCCAATCACATTAACCGTTACTCTCTGGTAGGAAACCTTCACTCTTGAGCAGACATTTAGAAACGAAACATGACCATTTGAAAAATAAGCCACGGGAGCTTTTTGAGTGAGAATAAAGATGACTTTTGAGTGGTAAGACGTGTATAAAAGCAACAGATAGCATTAATAAGAAAGGGTGAGAACCGTCTTATATGGTGAGCTACCGACTGGCTAGGACAGGCAAGCCCCATACTATTGTGGAGGACTTCATTCTTCCTGCTGCCGAGGATATGGGCTGGGACAATGCTGGGGGAAAAGGCCAAAATAACTATACAGACAATGTTTTCATCAAACAACACTGTTTCATGACGCATCAGTGACATGGCAGGAGATGTTTTGAAACAATTACTGCTTTGCGTACAAGCAAGTGAATTATATGCGTTACAGCTGGATGAGTCAACAGACGTGGCGGGCCTAGCACAGCTCCTGGTATATGTCCATTACGTTTATGGGGGGTCAATTAAGGAAGACATCGTCTTCTGCAAACCACTGGAAACCATGACAACATGAGAGGATATTTTTTAAGTACTGGACAGCTTTGTGACGTCAAATGAACTTTGGTGGTCAAGATGTGTTGGTATCTGTACTGAGGGCGCAAAAGCCATGACAGGGAGACCTGGTGGAGTGATAATGTGCATGCAAGCAGTTGCTCCCAATGTCACTTGGGTACACTGCAGCATCCACCTAGAGGCTCTTGCTGCCAACGGAATGCCTGACCGCTTGAAAGACATTTTGGAAAGGCGTTTCTTTGAATAGACAAGCTTAAAGTTTTCTTTACTGACCATAGTTTTCACTTGTCTGACCGCTTGCATGATGACGAGTTTCTCACAGGACTGGCCAAATTTCTCGCCTGAGTGTTCGGAAATAAGGATTACAGGGACTCTCCACAACTGTATTCAATGTGCGGGACAAAATTGAGGCTATGATTAAGAAGTTGGAACTCTTTTCTGTCTGCATTAGAAGGACAACACACAGGTCTTTCCATCATTGTATGATTTTTTGTGTGCAAATGAACTCAAGCTTACGGACAATGTCAAATGTGATATAGAGAAGCACCTGAGTGCGCTGAGTGCGCAATTACGCAGGTACTTTCCAGAAACGGACGACACAAACAAGTGGATTCGTTATCCCTTTCATTCCCTGACTCCAGTCCACTTACCGGTATCTGAACAAGAGAACCTCATCAAAATTGCAACGAGCAGATCTGTGACAATTGAATTTAATCAGATGCCACTGCCAGATTTCTGGACAGGGCTGCGCTCATAGTTTATTGCCTTGTCAAATCGCGCTGTTAAGACACTGATGCCCTTTGCAACCATGGACCTATGTGAGAGTGGGTTCTCGGCCCTCCCTCCCAGACTGCGTGTGGGAAATTATTTAAGACTGAGACTCTCTCCAAGGCAACCCAACACTGCAGAGTTATGTGCATCCTTTCAAGCACAATCAATCAATCAATCAATCAATCAAATGTACTCAGGCTTGACCAGATGTAGTGGAAACCTGGAAGGTCCGTCTGCGTTGCAGTGTGGTTCTGACTTGTGGTACTTGATGTCGTAGGTGTGTGCTGACAACAACAAATGCCTACCTCTGCATTCTGCTTGCAGACAGTGATGGAATCCCAGTATATGGTCCAGAGATGCTCGTCAGCGGTGAATGATCTGTAAGAAGGGTGAACTTTCTCCTGTGCAGATACTGGTGAAACGTGTTTACTCCAAAACAATATGCTTCGGGCTTTTCCTTCTATCTGTGCATAGTTACTTTTGGCTTTGTTAAATGTCCTCGATGCGGAGCGGTCAGCTTATCTTCACCGGAAGGCATGATATGGGACCCGACTGCTCCCACACCATAGGGAATAGCATCACAAGATAGTTTCATGGGCAATGACGGGTCGAAGGCCGTCAGTGCCTCAGATTTCAGGAGTGTTTCCTTGGTTTTCACTAATGCTTTCTGGCACTGTTCTGTCCATTGTCCTGACGACGCAGCAGCTTCAGCTTTGCGCTGAGCTCAGGATAAAGTGTCCTCAGAAATGTCAGAAAAGAAAAGAAAGAAGGGAGAGAGAGAGAGATAGAGAGAGAGAAAGACAGGCAGGCATGTATGGGGTAAGAATAGGGGCAGGGAGGAGGAGAGGAGATTAGAAAAGAGAAGGTTGAAATGTCCTAGGTTCACCCAGTCCCTTAGTGAAAGGTTGCTGTAGCACCCTGCCTCCTAACGATTTTGCAATGAATTTGAGCTGCCTACCAGTTGGAGCTGCCTACAAAGTGATGGCGTTTGAGTCTGGCCCTGATGTCCTACCCTATATGGCATTGTTTGACTGTGTGGAGTGGGCTTTTTAAATTTGAGTCCCTGTGAAGAAAGATTAAAATGAGAACCTGTTTTGATTTTATATTGAATTGAATTATGAAATTAATAAAAAATATATTTTGGCTAAATGACTGTCAATAGAATTATTGAATAAATTGTTAGTTACTCTATTATATGCACATCATTATATCATGACTGAACTAGCAACATGACTATTGTAGTTGTGATGTTGAAGAACCCCCACCAGAGGGCAGGACTTGCTCATCGTAACACCTTGACTGTGTTTCAAATGAGTTCCTCACTTTCCTGGTCTGATGTGTCATATTCTCATACTCTGTCTGTCTGTCTGTCTGTCTGTCTGTCTGTCTGTCTGTCTGTCTGTCTGTCTGTCTGTCTGTCTGTTTCTCTCTCTCTCTCTGTCTCTCTGTCTCTCTGTCTCTCTCTCTCTCTCTGTGTCTTTCTCTCTCTCTCTCTCTCTCTCTCTCTCTCTCTCTCTCTCTCTCTCTCTCTCTCTCTCTCTGTCTTTCTCTCTCTCACCCTCTCTCTCTGTCTTTCTCTCTCTCTCTCTCTCTGTCTTTCTCTCGCTCTCTCTCTCCCTCTCTCTGTCTTTCTCTCTCTCTCTCTCTCTCTCTCGCTCTCTCTCTCTCTCTCTCTCCACCCTGTGTCTCCATCCAGTCTGTTCAGACTCTCAGTTCAGGCTGTGATCCTGATCTGCCACACCTCATTGGAGGAGAATGGACTGAGGACCTCTACCTTTGCTCTGGCAGGGACTCCTGCTGCCTGGCTTGGCAGGCACCAATAGCTTGTCTATGTGCGGCCTGCCTGTTGCGGCTGATCTGGCAGCGAGGCATTGTGGCTGTCCCCCCCTAGCTGTAGCTGGAGCACTAATGTGCTGTGAGCCATTGTAATGAGTTCAACTGCAGCTAAGACTGAGACAATCAGACTGGGTGTGCCAGCCAGGCGGACATGAGGTTCGACGGCTCTATCCACTGGCCATTGATACACTGTTTGGCTATGACCAAAATGACAAATGATTGAACCTATGTGTCTGTCCAGGGGTTTGTTCCATGAACCAATGGACCAGGGGTGTAGTGATTAGGCAGAACACTTGGATTAATATTGGTATTTAGGCAGATTTGTTTTGTGCCCTAATCAAGCGAGAGACCTCTCCGTCTGTGTAGGGAGGGAATCACTCATCCCAAATCAAGCAAGGGAAATTGTTTCTCTTGCAGGGAAAGAAAACTAAATGCCTGTGTAATTTATCTCACTTAGGCTGCCTGTCAAAACTCATCTGCCTGAATATTTGATGCAGTTAGTGGTATTGGTATTGCTTCTGCAGTTTGCAGAGAGAGTGGACCTGATGCCTCGTTGTCCATTCAGGATAGATGAGACTTGGTTAGGCTGAGGCATCAGTTCAGTTTACCCCGTCCCGTCCTCACCTCAACTTACCCACACCCACCTTGGAGCAGACCCAGGCAGAGGCAGTGGTAATCTGGGCTGTTGTTGTACTATTGAAGAACACAGTCTGCTGAAGCAGCACTTTACACACAGCAGCCCTGACAATTACCCATCTCTCCTCTCATGTGTTAACCAGGTCTGGCTGTGGAGGCGGTGGTGGTGGGGTGGTGGTGTCGACAGGAAGAAAAGACGCCCAGAAAACATCTCTCTCTTGCTCAGGCTTATGAGAGCAAGCAGATGCCTTATCTTGATTACATTTATTTCCAGGGCCCTGTTACTGTGGTATGGGGAAGCAAACTGGCCTTCTCGAGTAAGGCCAGTTTGGGAAAACTCAGAGGGAATGAAAAGGGCATTTTCATGCTCATAGTTTGCTTTCTGTGTCTTCAGGAACTCACCTCTCGTCCTTAAGAGTCTATTGATGCACGTGTAATTAACACAATAAACAAATCCCCATCCAAATCTGTTTGTTAAAAGCTAGAGATTTCTCCTGACCCCTCCTGTCTCAGCCTCCAGTATTTATGCTGCAGTAGTTTGTGTCGGGGGGCTAGGGTCAGTTTGTTATATCTGGAGTACTTCCCCTGTCCTATCCGGTGTCCTGTGTGAATCCCCAGTCCACCTGGCCGTGCTGCTGCTCCAGTTTCAACTGTTCTGCCTGTGATTATTATTATTATTTGACCATGCTGGTCATTTATGAACATTTGAACATCTTGGCCATGTTCTGTTATAATCTCTTCCGGGCACAGCCAGAAGAGGACTGGCCACCCCTCATAGCCTTGTTCCTCTAGGTTTCTTCCTAGGTTTTGGCCTTTCTAGGGAGTTTTTCCTAGCCACCGTGCTTCTACACCTGCATTGCTTTGCTGTTTGGGGTTTTAGGCTGGGTTTCTGTACAGCACTTTGAGATATCAGCTGATGTACGAAGGGCTATATAAATACATTTGATTTGATTTGATTCTGTTCTTTAGGATGGAGGACGATGGGCTCGTGGTATTGACAGGGGCAGAATCAGTGGAATGGTATTAAATGCATCAAACACATGGATTCCAAGTGTTTGATGTCTTACCATTTGCTCGGTTCCGGGCATTATCATGAGCCGTTCTCCCCTCAGCAGCCTCCACTGACCTCAATCCATCGCATCCGCCTATGTCGGCCTTCCACATCTGCATTGAAAAGTGTCAGCGCTATAGCTCTGATAATGGTGTCTAATGATGTCTGATAATGGTGATAATGATGTCTCCTGTCTGTCAGACCAGGAGATCTCGCGAAAATTGGCCTTCTCACGAAAAACATCTGTAATGGTTTGGCCTACAAAAAAGATGACCCCTCCATAGACGGGACTCACAGATGCGAGCCCCACAAGCCCCACGGGACACGTCTGAAGTGGGTATCGCTGATGTGTCAACTTCTGTCTGTTGTGTTGGAACCGTTTGTGAATAATGACGATAGAGAAAGTTAACAGATGCACAAATATCATACCCCCCAAGACATGCTAACCCCTCCCTATTACAATATCAGGGGAGGTTAGCATTTTGGGGAGGGGAGGGTATGATATTTATGTGTCTGTAACTTTCTCACTCATCATTAGTCACAATACATTCAGAGTTATCTGTAATCATGGTAGCATCCACATTAATGTAGAAGTGTTTAGAAACATATTCTATTCTTTTTTTTTTTTTAAGTGACTCCAAATGACACAATATATTATTTACCATTCATTTCTATTGGGCACAAATTATTGGAAAAACAACCAAACAGCAAATGCATCCAACAAATTTGTACAAGCTTGATTTAGTCATTGCCTGCTTTGAATATAGGACCAAATACTACATTTTTTACTACTTTAACACACATATAAATGAATTTGTCCCAATACTTTTGGTCCTATGCTGCAATTTCTAAATGGCTCACCCGATATGGATGACAATACCCTCAAATTAAAGCTGACAGTCTGCACTTTAAAATCTGACAGTCTACTGACAGTCATTGTATCATTTCAAATCCAAATTGTTGGGGTACGGAGCCCAAAATCAAGTCACTGTCCCAAGACTTTTGGAGCTCTCTGTATATTTCCTGAGCTTTGTGATACTGTATCTCCGAGATATAGTACAGACACTTCAAAACCTTATTCCTTGTGATTTATTTTTGACGGTCTGTTTAGCCATTTATGAATGCGTTATTCCGTGTGTTTCTATGGGCTATAGCAGTAGGCCAAATAAAACATTTGAACAAATCATTTTAGTATATATTCTTCTATACCTAAAGGGGTCTTAAAATTCACAATCAATTGGCTGAATGATCCACGGTATGGCCATCTTAAAACAATTCCAATATTGATCAAACTCATTTTTTGTATATATTTTTGTTATACCTAAAGGGGTCCTAAAATTCCAAAATCAGTTGGCTAAATGATCCATGGTATGGCCATCTTAAAACAATTCCAATATTGTTCTGAGTCAGAGGCGTTCTGGACAAACTGCTATCATTTTTTTATAAACACGAACCTGTATCGTCATCACCAAACATCCATGTTGCATCCATGATCCGTGCTTTTAGGCACTAACAGATGTGTCTGGCATGCATTGATATTTTTAATTTGGCTTCACTTGACTTTTTCCTTTAGAGGATTAGTTAGTCACAGAGAAGAGGGACGGAGGCCAAGGCAATGACTCAGTGCTTAGCGTCTACTTTTCTTTAATCATCTACATGAGGAAACCAGGTGTGTGTTTGGATCTTCAAAAGCTCTGCCTTCTGAAGGCACCACATTAGCAGAGTCTAGTGGTGTGTTAGGGAGGACTCGTTTGATTGAACTGTTTCCTTGGCAACTAGCTAATTACATTCATGGTGTTTGATCATGGAGTTGAGAAAGTAAAGAAAAATGGTATGTATCTCTGTGTGTCAGAGTCATACACTTTACACCAACGAGGGAAGTTCGAGTTGAATCCCTGCTTGACAGTCATTTACATCTTGATGACCTGTCTATGAGCCCAAAGGCCCTTAATAGTACCAGTGTATAATACCTAAACCACCCACAGTGCATGTGGTTCACAACAGCTTAATGATACAAACACACTTTACCCTCCATGGCAACCGTCCCAGCATTGATGTTTATTTGTATTTACCATTAATTACCTGCGTTGATACATCAATTAACATTGCAACAGCAGTGAGGGGGCAGAGGGCTGACACTGCATGACACAGTACGTCATTGTAAAGTGGCTCAGTTGGAAACCCGCACAGGATGTCATGATGATGATGAGAATGAGGTGTGGGTTCCTTGTGCACAAGCATGTCAGCTACCGTCTTAGCTAGGGGGCTGAGTAGCAGCCATGAACTCTTGTAAGGCAGCTCAGCTTAATCAATATCCTCTTCAACTTCCTGTTTTTATGTTTAGATCCTCCCTCGTTTTAGATCCTACTTTTCTTTACCTCTTCCCTTCCTACCCTTCTGTTCCTGGTTTACTTTTATCTCTTCTCTTCCTACCCTTCTGTTCCTGGTTTACTTTTACCTCTTCTCTTCCTACCCTCCTGTTCCTGGTTTACTTTTACCTCTTCTCTTCCTACCCTCCTGTTCCTGGTTTACTCTCCGCTTGGTAAGAGAAGGGAGGGGAGAGCGAGGGAGGGAAGGGAGTAGGAGGGAGAGAGAGGGCCGTTAACAAGTGAAATTAAAAACCTATTAACTCTCTCTCCTCAGTCATCCATTTGGAGGCAGGCCAGAGGGGAAGCAGCTGTTAATTTGGCAGAGAGAGACAGACCGAGAGAGAGAGAGAGAGAGGGAGGGAGGGAGGGAGGGAGGGAGGGAGGGAGGGAGGGAGGGAGGGAGGGAGGGAGGGAGGGAGGGAGGGAGGGAGGGAGGGAGGGAGGGAGGGAGGGAGGGAGGGAGAGAGAGAGAGAGGCAGAGACACACAGAGAGAGAGAGAGAGAGAGAGAGAGAGACAGACCGAGAGAGAGAAAGAAAGAGGGAGGGAGAGAGAGAGAGAGAGAGAGAGAGAGGGAGAGAGAGAGAGGCAGAGACACAGAGAGAGAGAGAGACAGAGAGAGAGAGAGAGAGAGAGAAAGAGAGACAGACCGAGAGAGAGAAAGAAAGAGGGAGGGAGAGAGACAGAGACGGTTGTGTTTGGACCTTCCTCTCTCCTGAAACACAGCAGTGTAATGGGTCTCCTTTGAAGTAACTCTCCTAATCGAAACTTGTTCTTGATTAAGATCAGCTTGGTTAGTTTTTTTAATCAATGCTTTTCATTGCTCTTGTCTGAATCTAGTTTTTCTGGCATATCAGTGGCAACCTATATTGCTAAACACAATGATTTTTGAATACTTCCCATGTTATTGAGTGTAGTGGACATGAGTTGGTAATGGTCACGTGAACTTCAGAAGCCTTCAGTCTGCCCTAGGTCCAAAATAGAAATTCTTCTTGTTCTTGTTGTTTGCTCCCTTGGGAGACCCGGGTTTAAACCCTGCATGTAACAGTATCACAATATGGAATGATTTAAGTCACACAGTTCATTGTAGGTACTCTGAATAGGGGTCATCACATGATTGCCACACTTGTGTGGTTCTCAATCAGAGGCAGCTGTCTATCGTTGTCTCTGATTGAGAATCATACTTAAGGCAGCTTTTTCCCACCTGTGTTTTGTGGGTAGTTGTTTTCTGTTTTGTGTTTCTGCACCAGACAGAACTGTTTCATTTTGGTCCACTTTGTTATTTTGTGTCAGTGTCCAGTTTAAATACATTATTATGAACATGTACCACGCTGCGCTTTGGTCCTCTTCTTCAGACGAGCGTGACAAGTTGCTTATTTTCAGGCACGTCATGTGTCCTTACTGCATGGACTTTGTATTGAGGTGCAGCTGTGGTATCCGCAATCAGCGCCATTGTGTTGATTAAGAGTGAGGGGTCAGACTGTACAGAACACTCCATTTTAATCCCGTTGGTAGACGTTGGTGCGATAGTTCTCCACGCGACTGAGAAGTAACCTGGGCTCGTATCCGCAGGGCCTCTCTGAGAAGAAGTGCTGATCTAGGATCAGTTTAGCCTTTTAGAGCTTGATGAATAAGACTGTGGGGAACTGATCCCAGATCAGCAGTCCTACTCTGAGACACTTTGTTGATACAGCCCCCGATGAGTCACATTGCCCAGTTGGAAACCGATTCCCACTCTGGCAACACCTGATCTGCCCGGAGACTCATCACCACATCCAACGCCAGAAGTCCTGGTCTGGAATCAACAATTTAATAATTTCCAGTCAAAATTATTTAAAAACCCACAAAATCAACCTCCTGTTCTCCAGCTCTGTGTACAGGGATAAAAAAAAACAACTCTCTGGCCAAATCAAACCTCCACAGTTGAAAGTGGCCAGATCAGCAGCAGCATATACACACAGCAACTCCAGAGCAGAAATACTTTTCTCTCACTTTACTGTCCAAACACATTTTAGCTCCCATCCCTCTCCTTCCTCCCTCTCGCCTCTACACACACACACACACACACACACACAACACACACACACACACACACACACACACACACACACACACACACACACACACACACACACACACACACACACACACACACACACACACTCACTCACTCACTCACTCACTCACAAGGCTGAGGGGGATGTCAGAGTTCTGTTTTCATATTTTTGGTATTTTTTATATCTCACATGGACCTGGGAGTTCTCTCTCCTCTCTCCACTGACATGACTTGGACTGTGGAGCTGCAATAGCAGCACCTGGAGGGAGAGAGGGCCTGCAGCTGTACCTCATCAGGTGTGTGTGTGTGTGTGTGTGTGTGTGTGTGTGTGTGTGTGTGTGTGTGTGTGTGTGTGTGTGTGTGTGTGTGTGTGTGTGTGTGTGTGTGTGTGTCTTCCTAAATGCACAATGAGTTGTCAGATTACAACTTCTGCCACCACTAGGATCAGCTGTAGTTACAGAGAGGCTGAGGCCAAGGACAGAGGTAGGAGACATGATGGAAGAGAGAGGGGGGGTCTGAACAGAGGTGGACATAGAGGGCTGGAGGGCAGGGAGGCTAGTTATCTTGTCTGTGCAGATGAAGAATTTGTATCTGTGCCTGCGGAATGCTCCTGTTTCTCAGGCCAATGATAGAAGCGCGTGGTGAAAGGGATTATGGGTATTCTGTTCCCTGTCCCTGCATCAGGGAGAAGGAGGGTCTGTGGTGGTCGCAGACCATGCTGGCAATCTTTTAGCCACGTAATTAGCATTCTTAATGTGTCTAATTAAGCCAACACACGTTGTGCTATTTCAAGAGCCTTGAAGTCCAACGGATGGATTGATACCAGAACACAGGAAGGACTCAGAGGGAGGGAGATGTTTCGTCGGTACACATCATCGATGTAATCATCATCATAAAACCAGACTAATAACATTCCATTGTTGAGCAGCACCGCTATTTCTGTCTCAGACTGACTCTGCCTCAGTTCACCCACATCACATTATAGAGTGTAAGGAATGCCATTAGTATGTGAGCATTTAGATTTGTATCTTAGCTAGACTCAGGGAGGATGAGTGTAGGGAATGTATTGATTGTGGCTCATTCGCCATGTTTTAATGCCTGGTAGTCATTAATAATACCTTAATTAACAGGTTCAACAGAGACTTACTTTCAAATACAACTTTTAAAG